>NW_027507685.1:244733097-245023097 GCF_037356315.1 Lithobates pipiens
TTGTTTTTTTCCCAAAAAAGTGCACTTGCACAAATACGGTGTGGCAGAAAGTATTGCAACGGCCGCCATTTTATTCTCTAGGGTGTTAGAAAAAAATTTATAATGTTTGTGGGCTCCAAGTAATTTTCTAGCAAAAAAAACTGTTTTTAACTTGTAAACAACAAATCTCAGAAAGGGGCTCGGTGCTTAGGTGGTTAAAGTTGCATGGAAGTCGGACCTGAGGTCGCAGGGCAAAGTCGGATCGAAAAATGCGCGACTTTTTGTGTCGCACCAGTGTGAGCATGGCCCTTTTTAATGAGAAAAGTTGGAGCTTTTTTTGAAAAAGAATCGAGGTTTTGTATATTGTCATAGGCCAATAAATTATTCATACGGACTTGTGTACTTGTTGAATGGTCTACTGCATGGGTGCTCAATAGGGTCGCCACCTTTTCTTTAAGTCAAACCCGAACACTTTAGCGCCACGCAGCAATTTTTTTTTTTATAGTATAAACTATACATATATTTTGCTATTAAGGCTGGGTTCACACTGCTGCGGGGGGAGATCCGGATGTGATTCGCACCGCAAATCACATCCGATCTCCGTAGCGATGCGAGTTCAGCCATACAGATAGTATGGCTGAATTCGCATCGCTCCCGCAGCAAACTCGCACGGGACCCTTTTTTTGGTCCGCAACAGAATCGGATCGCATGGGTGTTCACACCATGCGATCCGATTCCTGTGCGAGTCTGCAGATGGCACTGCGATATGCGGACGGATCTGGGGGTGTCATTAACATATCATTGACACTCCCAGCCGTCCGCATAGGGCAGTGTGAACTGCCGGCGGAGTAATGCGATGCGGGAAAACGCCGCGGATTCGCGGCGTTCCCGCATCGCAGCGGTGTGAACCCGGCCTAAATAAGATTTCTAATCATATGAAGTTAATCACAAGAGTTCCCCCTTTACATCAGAATCCGCAGAGTTCCACTTTTACATCTGAACTCACAGAGATCCCTTTCACTGTAAGGGGGGACTCTGCAGACTCTGATGTAAGGGAGAACTCTGGGGACTCTGTCATAAGGGATGCTCTGGGAACTCTGATTTAAGGTGGAACATTGAGAACTCTGATGTATGGAGAGGACTCTGATGTAAGGGGGAACAGTGTGGCTTCTGGTGTAAAGGGGAACTCTGATGTAAGGTGTGCTCTGAGAACCCTGACTTGCCTTAGTGTATTCACTCACTCACCCCTTGGCAGTCAGCACCTCTCATCCAGATGTATCTGAGGCTGCTGAACTTCAAATTTCCAGCCCCAACTTTCCATTTCTGAGGCACAGTGCCGGGGATTGGAGTGTGGGCAGACACAGAGGGGTAGGAGTGTTTGGGGGGTGGGGTGGGGTGGGGGTGGAAGCTGCAGGGAATAGTGATGGACGAACTTCCGACGGGACGTTTCGCGAACGCGAAACGCGAACGGACACAAACGTTCGCGAAAACGACCGTTCGCCGCGGGCTCCATTGACTTCAATGGGAGGCGAATTTCGCAAACCTTTAGGTCGAATTTGCGGCCACGGGGTAATTATTAGGGGGTAGCACGTAGTCCCACCACCTGGACAATAGCATAATACATGTATGAGGTGAATTTGGGATCGATAACTACAAGCATTTTTTTTTTATTTGGGAAATTGTTCTGACAATTCAGGACTATGGAGCTAATGAAGGCAATGGAGGAGAGGGAAGGTCAGGGACCAGGGTAGGCAAACAAGAGGGTGCAGGAGATACAGAGCACTGACAGCAGCACCGTAATACAGAGCACTGACATCAGCACCGTGACATACAGCGCTGACAGCAGCTCCGTGACATACAGCGCTGACAGCAGCTCCGTGACATACAGCGCTGACAGCAGCTCCGTGACATACAGCGCTGACAGCAGCTCCGTGACATACAGCGCTGACAGCAGCTCCGTGACATACAGCGCTGACAGCAGCACCGTGACATACAGCGCTGACAGCAGCTCCGTGACATACAGCGCTGACAGCAGCTCCGTGACATACAGCGCTGACAGCAGCTCCGTGACATACAGCACTGACAGCAGCTCCGTGACATACAGCGCTGACAGCAGCTCCGTGACATACAGCGCTGACAGCAGCACCGTGACATACAGCGCTGACAGCAGCTCCGTGACATACAGCGCTGACAGCAGCTCCGTGACATACAGCGCTGACAGCAGCTCCGTGACATACAGCGCTGACAGCAGCTCCGTGACATACAGCGCTGACAGCAGCTCCGTGACATACAGCGCTGACAGCAGCTCCGTGACATACAGCGCTGACAGCAGCTCCGTGACATACAGCGCTGACAGCAGCTCCGTGACATACAGCGCTGACAGCAGCTCCGTGACATACAGCGCTGACAGCAGCTCCGTGACATACAGCGCTGACAGCAGCACCGTAAGCAGCCCCAGGAGGAAGTCAGCACAGCACAGGGATGGTGTGATCCCCTCATAATAAGAACCCCCAGGAGGAAGTCAGCACAGCACAGGGATGGTGGGAGCCCCTCATAATAAGAACACCCAGGAGGAAGTCAGCACAGCACAGGGATGGTGGGAACCCCTCATAATAAGCAGCCCCAGTAGAAATATGACACCGCTCAACCTCTTCAAAGAGGAGGGTAGGGGCATATAGTACGGTGTGCTTTTTTGGGTCAGGGAAGTGAGCCAAATGAATTAAGAAGGTCTGTGTGCTTGATTCCAAAAATTGTTTATAGACATATACATGGTCTACTGATCACATGTGTTGAATTCCTCCGAGATCCATGCCTCATTCATTTTTAGAAATGTGAGGTAGTTAACACTGTGGTGAGCTAGGCGAGTACGCTTATCGGTCACAATCCCCCCTGCTGCGCTGAACGTCCTTTCGGACAGGACACTGGATGAGGGGCAAGCCAACAGTTCGATTGCAAATTGGGCAAGCTCTGGCCAGAGGTCAAGCCTGCCCACCCAGTAGTCTAGGGGTTCATCACTCCTCAGAGCGTCCACATCGGCCGTTAACCCAATGTAGTCGGACACCTGACGGTCTAGGCGTTCCCTGATGCTGGATCCGGATGACACCTGTCGATGGGTCGGCTGAAAGAATGACCTCATATCCGAAGTCACCAACACATCTTCAAACCGGCCTCTTCTTGCAGGCGCTGTTGGATTGGTACCCGCAAATCCTTCTCTGGGAGTGGGAATTGCTCCTCTGCCAGCGCACGCAAAAGCAGAATGCAGCATTTCTCGAAGCAAGGCCTGGAAGTGCTGCATTCTGACAGCCCTCTGCGACGGCGGTAACATTTCCGCCATTTTGTGTTTGTACCGGGGGTCTAAGTACGTTGCCACCCAGTACTGGTCCTTGACCCTCATGCTTTTTATACGGGGGTCCCTATTAAAACACTGGAGCATGAAGGCCCCCATTTGCACTAAAGTGGAAGCGGTGTGGTGGCCTGGCTCCTGCTCATCATCCAGGATAATGTCGTCCTCTTCATTCTCCTCTCCCCATCCTCGCACAACAGGGATCCCAGAAAGGTTTAAAGCATGCTCTTCTTGCTCCTGCTCATCCGCCCCGGCACCATCCTCCTCTGACTCCTCATCAGACTCCTGTTGTTGACTTGTCTCAGATAGAGTAGCCCCCCCTGGGAATTCATCCAGCATTGCGACTTCCTCATCTTCCCGCTCCTGCTCCTCCACAGCCTGATCAATGACACGACGCAATGCACGCTCCAGAAAGAAGGCATAAGGTACCATGTCACTGATGGCGCCATGGCTGCGACTGACCAGTTTGGTGATCTCCTCAAATGGCCGCAGAAGTCTGCATGTGTCGCGCATGAGCAGCCACTGGCGCGGTGAAAAAAAACCCAGCTCCCCAGAACCGTTTCTTTCGCAGAGTTCATACAGGTAGACGTTAACTGCACGTTTCTGCTGGAGCAGCCTATCAAGCATATAGAAGGTTGAGTTCCATCGCGTCGGGCAATCGCAAATAAGACGTCTGACCGGCAGATGGTGTCGCCGCTGAATGTCAGCAAGGCGAGCCATGGCCGTGTAAGATCTTCTGAAATGGGCCGAGATTTTCCTTGCCTGCCGCAAGATGTCCTGGACCCCAGGGTATTTGACAAGGAATCGCTGCACGACCAAGTTTAAGACGTGTGCCATGCACGGCACGTGCGTGATTTTGCCCTGTTTCAATGCGCTAAGCAGATTGGCACCGTTGTCACACACCACTTTACCAACTGTCAAATTGAGCGGTGTTAGCCACTCATCTGCCTGTGAACGCAAAGCTGAAAGGAGTGCCGGGCCAGTGTGGCTCTTTGCTTCCAGGCACAACAGACGCAGCACGGCATGGCAACGTCTCACCTGGCATGTGGAATAGGTTCTGGGGAGCTTGGGCGGTGCAGTGGAAGAGACGCTAGCAGCGGAAAAGGAGGAGGCAGCTGAGGAGGAGAGGGAGGAGGATGGAGTAGGAGGAGGAGAAGAAGAGTCAGGCCTGCATGCAATCCGTGGCGGTAAAACCAAATCTACACGGGTGCCACGGGTTACATGCTTGACGGCCGTCAGAAGGTTCACCCAGTGGGCAGTAAAACTGATATACCTTCCCTGCCCGTGTTTGCTAGACCACGTGTCTGTGGTCAGATGTATCTTGGCACCGACACTGTGTGCCAGAGATACATTCACTTGCCGCTGAACATGGCCATATAGCTCTGGGATGCCCTTCTCTGAGAAATACTTCCTTCCTGGGACCTTCCATTGTGGTGTTCCAATGGCCACAAATTTGCGAAAGGCCTCCGAGTCCACCAGTTTATATGGCAGTAGTTGGCGGGCTATGAGTTCTGACAAGCCAGCCGCCAACCGTTGGGCAAGAGGGTTATCCGGCGTCATCATTTTTTTACGCTCAAACATTAGGCCCACGGAAGCCTGCCTTTTTGCAGAAAAATGTGAGCTTGGCGTGATGGAAGGTGGAGTGGAGGACAATTGTGAGGAGAGAGGAGAAGGAGAAGTAGAAGACGAGGCTGGACGGTGAGAGCCTGCAGTGTGGCTTTGTGTGTTCCGTTGCTCCCACTGGGCTCGGTGATGGCTGCTCATGTGCCTTCTTAAGGCGGTCGTCCCTAGGTGAGTATTGGGCTTACCGCGACTAACGCGTTGACTGCAAAGATTGCAGATGGCAACGCTATTGTCAGCAGCGGACACGTTAAAAAAAGCCCACACTGCGGAGCCATGTGCCGGTGTCCTGGGAGCGCCAGATGTGACCGTACATGGTCGATGACTCGCTCCTGATACATTTGCAGTCTGCTTTGTCCCTGCTGTGCAATGTAAGTCATTGCTGCTTCTCCTCCCTATCTGCTGGTCCATATCTCCCTCTGAACTCCCCTCCTCTTCCTCTCTTGTGGGCACCCACGTGACATCACTAGACACGTCATCATCAACGTCACCTTCCCCACCGCTATAAGTAGAGTAGGCAGCAACACCGGGGACCAACCTCCTCCTTGGGCTGATCTGGGTACTGGCGTCAGACTGCTGAGTAGCGCTTGTTGCTACCTCCTCTTCCTGATCCAATACCAAGAGTGGCTGCGCATCAGAAATGTCCTCTTGATATGGATCGGAAAATAATTCCAGTGACTCAAGCGGAAGGTATGTGGTGGTGGTGGTGGTGGTCGTGTTGTTGGTGGTAGTGTCTTTGGGGGTGCACATAGCAGAGAGTGAAGAAGAGGGTGCAGATCGAGAGGATGAGGAGGGTGCAGAAGAGTAAGGCTGAGCGAGCCACTCAACCAAGTCTGGTGCATCCTTTAAAGTAATTGAACGCACCTTCTGCAACTTCCCACTTTGGCTCAAGCCTGTTGCTCCTGCCCTACCCCTACCACCCCTGCGGAAGGGCCTGCCTCTTCCTCTGCATGTCATTTTTTAAATGACCCTGTGACAAAACTCTTAGTCCCTATACCGCTGAAGGACTGCTGCAGTATAGGTGAGCGGTCAGCAGTGGTGCACGTCAACCCTATCTATTGTGGACCGATAGCGGTCCTTACAGAACAGCAGACTGTACCGCACTCAAGCCTATGTACCGTAGCACCCTATACCAAGTTACCAGTCCTTATAAGAACTTTTGTGGACCAAGCAGGTTGTGTATTAGTGTTTAGCAGACTGTACGTCAGTCCCTATACCGCTGAAGGACTGCTGCAGTATAGGGCAGCGGTCAGCAGTGGTGCACGTCAACCCTATCTATTGTGGACCGATAGCGGTCCTTACAGAACAGCAGACTGTACCGCACTCAAGCCTATGTACCGTAGCACCCTATACCAAGTTACCAGTCCTTATAAGAACTTTTGTGGACCAAGCAGGTTGTGTATTAGTGTTTAGCAGACTGTACGTCAGTCCCTATACCGCTGAAGGACTGCTGCAGTATAGGGCAGCGGTCAGCAGTGGTGCACGTCAACCCTATCTATTGTGGACCGATAGCGGTCCTTACAGAACAGCAGACTGTACCGCACTCAAGCCTATGTACCGTAGCACCCTATACCAAGTTACCAGTCCTTATAAGAACTTTTGTGGACCAAGCAGGTTGTGTATTAGTGTTTAGCAGACTGTACGTCAGTCCCTATACCGCTGAAGGACTGCTGCAGTATAGGGCAGCGGTCAGCAGTGGTGCACGTCAACCCTATCTATTGTGGACCGATAGCGGTCCTTACAGAACAGCAGACTGTACCGCACTCAAGCCTATGTACCGTAGCACCCTATACCAAGTTACCAGTCCTTATAAGAACTTTTGTGGACCAAGCAGGTTGTGTATTAGTGTTTAGCAGACTGTACGTCAGTCCCTATACCGCTGAAGGACTGCTGCAGTATAGGGCAGCGGTCAGCAGTGGTGCACGTCAACCCTATCTATTGTGGACCGATAGCGGTCCTTACAGAACAGCAGACTGTACCGCACTCAAGCCTATGTACCGTAGCACCCTATACCAAGTTACCAGTCCTTATAAGAACTTTTGTGGAACAAGCAGGTTGTGTGTTAGTGATTAGCAGACTGTACGTCAGTCCCTATACCAATGAAGGACTGCTGCAGTATAGGGCAGCGGTCAGCAGTAGTGCACGGCAACCCTATGTATTGTGGACCGATAGCGGTCCTTACAGAACAGCAGACTGTAACGCACTCAGGCCTATGTACCGTAGCACCCTATACCAAGTTACCAGTCCTTATAAGAACTTTTGTGGACCAAGCAGGTTGTGTGTTAGTGATTAGCAGACTGTACGTCAGTCCCTATACCAATGAAGGACTGCTGCAGTATAGGGCAGCGGTCAGCAGTAGTGCACGGCAACCCTATGTATTGTGGACCGATAGCGGTCCTTACAGAACAGCAGACTGTACTGCACTCAGGCCTATGTACCGTAGCACCCTATACCAAGTTACCAGTCCTTATAAAAACTTTTGTGGACCAAGCAGGTTGTGTGTTAGTGTTTAGCAGACTGTGCGTCAGTCCCTATACCGCTGAAGGACTGCTGCAGTATAGGGCAGCGGTCAGCAGTAGTGCACGGCAACCCTATGTATTGTGGACCGATAGCGGTCCTTACAGAACAGCAGACTGTAACGCACTCAGGCCTATGTACCGTAGCACCCTATACCAAGTTACCAGTCCTTATAAGAACTTTTGTGGACCAAGCAGGTTGTGTGTTAGTGATTAGCAGACTGTACGTCAGTCCCTATACCAATGAAGGACTGCTGCAGTATAGGGCAGCGGTCAGCAGTAGTGCACGGCAACCCTATGTATTGTGGACCGATAGCGGTCCTTACAGAACAGCAGACTGTACTGCACTCAGGCCTATGTACCGTAGCACCCTATACCAAGTTACCAGTCCTTATAAGAACTTTTGTGGACCAAGCAGGTTGTGTGTTAGTGATTAGCAGACTGTACGTCAGTCCCTATACCAATGAAGGACTGCTGCAGTATAGGGCAGCGGTCAGCAGTAGTGCACGGCAACCCTATGTATTGTGGACCGATAGCGGTCCTTACAGAACAGCAGACTGTACTGCACTCAGGCCTATGTACCGTAGCACCCTATACCAAGTTACCAGTCCTTATAAGAACTTTTGTGGACCAAGCAGGTTGTGTATTAGTGTTTAGCAGACTGTGCGTCAGTCCCTATACCGCTGAAGGACTGCTGCAGTATAGGGCAGCGGTCAGCAGTAGTGCACGGCAACCCTATGTATTGTGGACCGATAGCGGTCCTTACAGAACAGCAGACTGTACCGCACCCAAGCCTATGTACCGTAGCACCCTAGACAGACCAAGTTACCAGTCCTGATAAAGAGCTTTGTGGAACAAGTGAGTTGTGAATGATTAGCAGACTGCAGCAGAAGGGCAGCAGTCAAGTATAATATTCTTTCTATATTTGGAAGAAAGAATATTATACGTGTACAAGCCTATTACCGTACCACTGATACCAGTCCTGAAAAGAACCTTTGTGGAACTAATAGTAACAGCAAGTCTTTAAAATTATCCTCACTGCCTGACACACTGCTTCCTGCCTGTCCCTATACAAATTGGCAAAAAAGAGTAGGCTGGAACGATTAGCTGGAACAGCTCTTTTGTGGACCTGATAGTAACAGCTAATGATGATGATGATGATGATGATGAAGAAAGACTAATCTGGCTGAGCTGTCCCTAAAATAGCAGCATACAGCGCTCTGTCCCTTTATCTAAACTGACAAAAGAAACTCAGGCTGCTGACCTAACACCTATACCAGTCCTGAAAAGAACTTTTGTGTACCAAATAGCTAGCGTTTTCTCTGTCCCTACTCCACACAGGATCCTTTCCCTACAGTGACAGAAGAAAGAATGTAAAATGGCCACCGGATCGGGTGTATTTATAGGTTAGGGGGAATGTCCAAGTGTCCATGAGCTGTCATGTCTCAATTGGTTGTCCTGTAACACATGATAAACGTGTCACGAAAGGTTAAAGTTCTTGTATACATTAAACACGTAAGTCCGCCGGGGCGAACGACGGAAAAAGGCGTTCGAACCCGCGGACGGCGAAAGTCGGAAATTCGCCGCGAAACGACCGCCGGGCGAACCGTTCGGCCATCACTAGCAGGGAAGCCATAGTCAATCTAAATAATGTGTCCGGGTTTCAGGCAGTCTGAAACCCGGACACATGATTCCAAACCCGAACTGTCCGGGTGAATCCTGGACAGGTGGCAACCCTAGTGCTCAACCTGTAGCCCACCAGCTGTTGCGGGACTATGAGTCCCATGAGGCATTGCAAGGCTGTCAGTTAAACAAGCATAACTCCCAATGGCAGAGGCATGATGGGACTTGTAGTTCTGCAACAGCTGGAGGGCCACAGGCTGAGCACCCATGGTCTACTGTCTCCTACATGGAGTCCATCTATAAACGGTTGACCACAGTCCTCCTATGGTAAACAAGATAAATAATAAACATGCATCATCACCAGAGGCTCCATACTTGCCTGCTTGTCGACCATTGTCTCCAATATACCCCCCGCGGAAACCCTTCTGTTTACTGTCTTCCATTTGCAGCTCCAACATCTGCATCACGCCGGGCTCGTCTCGGCTTTATTACATGTATGAGCATATGGAGGAAGCAGCATCTGCACCTCGGAGGTGATTATATGTGCAAATGGCCATTAGGAAGTAATAACGGGCGCTCTTGTTTATAAATAGCGAGCTACGTGTGAGCGGGGTGTCTATAACTGACACATGCTAATAATTGGCCTTATTGCAACAATATGGCTCGTAAATTACAGGAATGGAAAGCGACCCCCCACCTGCTAATGGTTCTCGCTTTAATTATTCCTTTGTGAACAAAATTATTAATTATGTTTCCGTCCCGTCCAGGGTCTCTGCAATGCAGGCGGTTTGCAATAACTGCGGCGATTGGTGAACGAAAGGTCGTTAAAGCAGTCCTTCATTTTGGTTTAATAATCAAGCTAGTGCAGCGCTACCCAAAAAAGTATATAATAATTTCTCACAAAAAAAAAAAAACCCCTAAAAAATAAAAATACACATAAATAACACGATATAGAAATGCAAAATCCCACACTGTGCAAAAAATGGTATATAGAAAAAATAAGCCCTTCAATAAAATACAGTTCCACAAATGTGTGTATACAGTGGGGAAAACAATTATTTGATACCTTGCAGATTTTGTAAGTTTGCCCACTTACAAAGACGTGAAGGCAGTGGCGGCACGTGCATTGTGGGCGCACGGGCGTCACTCCCCCCCCCCCCCATCCCTGCTGCCGTCTCCCTTTCCATGCAACCGGGCCCTTTCAGGACGCCGGGTGCATGGACTCCTATGGCGGGGCAGGAGGGGATGTATTTTTATTTTGAAGCACCTGATTAGAGCTCTAATAGGCTTCAAAAAAAGGGTGGCCTCAGGGTGCAGAGAGTGCGCCCTGATCCCACCCAATTGTGTTACCATAGCGAATGAATATTCACTACAGTGCCTCCCCGCCAATCTGGAGACAGGTCAGTGAGACCTGCTTCCTGATTGGCCAAAGCGCCAGGCGTCACCATCGGATGCCCTGCGCTTTGGCGGAAGTGAGACAGAGCGGAGGAAGCTGACACCGGAGAAGAGGACACCCGTTACCATAGCGAATGAATATTCACTACAGTGCCTCCCCTCCAATCTGGAGACAGGTCAGTGAGACCTGCTTCCTGATTGGCCAAAGCGCCAGGTGTCACCATCGGATGCCCTGCGCTTTGGCGGAAGTGAGACAGAGCGGAGGAAGCTGACTGGAGAGGAGACACCGGAAAAGAGGACACCCGGTAAGCGCCGGACCTCCTACATGGGAAACTGCTTTAATTGTTCTGCGACCCATCTGTACTGTGAGTGGAGTGTCCCGCAATCCCTCCGTGAATGAATGAATGAATGAAATACTTGTATAGTGCACAATGCGAACTGAATCGCCTCTAGGCGCTGTGGCGAGCTTTGATCATCTGCTAAAAGAGGAAGGTCTTGAGTTTTTTCCTAAAAGCCAGGTGATTTTCTTCCAGGCGGATGTTGATTGGTAGAGCATTCCATAGCCGAGGCCCTTGGACAGCGAATCTCCGATCCCCTTGGATTTATACCGGGCTTTGGGCACGAGGAGGAGGTTTTTGTTGGCTGATCGAAGACTGCGGCTTGGTGTGTAATGATTTATTTTCTCCATTAGGTATTGCGGAGCTTCTCTATGCCGTGGGGGGTGCTGTGAGCGGGGTGTCCCGCAATCCATTCGTGGGGGGGGTGCTGTGAGCAGGGTTTCCCGCAATCCATCTGTGGGGGGGTACTGTGAGCGGGGTGTCCTGCGATCCATCCGTTGGGGGGGTGCTGTGAGTGGGGTGTCCCGCGATCCATCCGTTGGGGGGGGTGCCGTGAGCGGGGTGTCTCACGATCCATCCGTTGGGGGGGTGCTGTGAGTGGGTGTTCCACGATCCATCTGTGGGGGGGTACTGTGAGCGGGGTGTCTCGTGAACCATCTGCGCAGGGGGGATGCTGTGAGTGGGGTGTACCATGATTCATCCATGTGGGGGAGTGCTGTGAGCAGGGTGTTGAGGGGGTATTGTCATGCTGTCAGTGTCTGTGATGATGATCTATATACCATATCTGTGGTGCTGATCTATATACCATATCTGTGGTGCTGATCTATGTACCGTATCTGTGGTGCTGAGCTATATACTGTATCTGTAATGCTGAGCTGTATACTCTGTTCTGTGATTCTGGAACTGCATACTCCTAACACTATGGGTGGAATACAGGGGACGGAGTGAGTGGATTCTATAAGGGGTGTGGCTTATGGGAAGTGGGAGGGATCGAAAAGGTCTGGTGCCCCCCCATCCTAAAACTTCACCAGCCGCCACTGCATGAAGGGTCTTTAATTTTTATCATAGGTGTATTTTAAATGATAGAGAGAGAGGTGTCCCAATACTTTTGGTAATGTAGTGTATCTCTTTAGATGTGGACAAACTTTGATGTCACAGAAAAACGAAACTCCTGTTGCAGAGATGTCTGAAATGTGACCTATAGCTCAATACTAGATATATGCTAGTCCTATAGCTCAATAGATACTGTCACGTACCTGATGGTTGAGCCCACGAATGCAGGGAGTGGCTTCTCGTATTCCTCTTGCTCAAGAACTCCTGGTAGAGCAGACAGATGTTCAGGAGCACAGAAGGGGCACAAGTGCCTGGCACGTCACAAATGCAAGGGCTGGTCCGGACTCCAAGTAGCAGACGGGGAACCAGATGCAGGCTGGGACCGGATCAGCGGAGAGCAGGAGCAGCAGGAACACCGGAACAGAGAGGAAGGTGTCTTGTAGATCAGGACACTAGCAGATCTTCAAGCAGGCCAGGTTGGATGCTTGGTAGGCAGAAACAGAACCAAGGAGGCAGGCAAGGCGTAGTCGGAGTCAAGCCGGGTCATACACAGGCGGGCAGGATCAGTACCAAGGCAGCAGGCAGAAGAATAGTCAAGATGAGCCAGGATCGATGGCAGGCAGCAGGCAGAGGGTAGTCAGAGGCAAGCCGGGTAACAGGTATTAGGTAACAAGTAAGGTATAGCATGGGGTATCTCAGGAACGCTGTAGACAAGACAGCAGGGAGGCAAGGTGACAGGTCCCTTTAAATAGCCCCTTTGGCGCCAAGATCCATTATGCTGCGCATCTGCGCGCGTTCGCGAGCACCTATGCATGCATGTGCACATGCGCGTATACTCGTGCGCGTTCCCGCACTCACATTATCATTACTGTGCACCCGCATGCGCCCATCAGCGTTAGCGCGCACCCGCATGCGCCCGACAGCATTAGCATGCACCCGCATGCGCCCGACAGCGTTAGCGCGCACCCGCGTACGCCCAACAGCATTAGCGCGCACCCGCGATGCGCCCATCAACGTTAGCGCACACCCGAATGCGCCTGACAGCGTTAGCGAACACCTGCATACGCCCGACAGCATTAGAGCGCACCCGCGTGCGCCTGAACAGCGTTAGCACGCACCCACGTTCGCCCATATGCGCCCCACGCACCCGCGTGCGCCCACCTGCGTTAACGTGCACCAGTGTGCGATGGTTGGCTCTTCTGCTGGGGATTCTGCAGGTAAGATTTCTAGGAACAGCCTGGTGATCAGAACATCCTTCTTGACAGATACATACTAGTAGATGCATCCCGGACGAGCCCCCAATGCGCTTTCCTCTCTGCCAATCAGCACGCTTCTTGTCATTACATGACATGAACTGATTAGCTCCTTGTGCTGCTTCTTCCTACCCCTCTCTGATCTCTGCAATACAGGGATTATAAGATGCTGATACCTGGTCATGTTCAGGTACTTACACTGCTTGCATTTAAAGAAAATACAGTTAATGTTGTATTAATAATTACCAATCTTTAATAAATTATGTCTTTTATGTCTGTCTGGAGTCCACCTTTACGGCTGAAATAATCAGGCATGAATCAGTGTTAGCTCCTTAGACAGAAACATATTTTACTTATATTATAATTCCTCCCATTGCACCACAGGCTAATTTCCCATGTTAAAACGTCCTTTTGAAGTCCAGTCACTGAGCGCTCTTCCTAAAATTCTGATCAGCAAAAGTCACTGAAGTGGAATCTTGATTTCGCAGACACTTCTGTAAAAAAAAAAAAAAAAAAAAGAAGAGACCTCAATAAATAAAATCTATGCATGAATCCATTGAATATTCAAATAAGTCGGCCGCACAAAAAACCACCATTGACTTCTATGCCAGCTTGCGGTTCCAATATGGTAGTTGATGGTTTATTGAACACACTCGGCATTAAAACTACGACAGGTGATGGATGATAAAGAACGAAAGGGAGGTTTTCTGATCACAAAGAAAGCTGAAAGGGTTTTCTTAATTACATTAGAAACACATGTCCTAATTTACAGAATTAATTGTGGCAGAGTTCATCACTTCATGTCAGGACCGCACATATCTTAGTGGTGTGATGGGGCTAATTGTAAATGGAGAATCACACGGGAGACAAGTGACTTCAGAAAAAGGTATATTTCTAATGGAATTTTTTTTTTTTTTGTATGTGCAAAAATACAAGAATCCTACTAAGGAAATATAAAGAGGAGGTGCCATAAAAATAGCAGAATGGTGGGCACTGTCCTGGGGTAGGGAACATAGAGCAATGCAAAAAATTTTTTTTCAAAAATTCCATGTGTCCTGAAGCAGTTATTCTTTAAAGCAGGGGGTTCCCAATCTTTCTAAACAAGGGGCCAGTTTACTGTGCTTTAGACTTTGGGGGGGGGGGGGGGGCAGACTGTGGAGAGTGGAGGTAGAAAATGTCCTTGCATCAGCGGGAGTAAACAATATCTCATCTTTTGTATTGGGGGAAATATTAGTGTCCCATCATTGGTGTAAATCAGAGGAATAGTGTCCCATAATTGATATCAGTGGAAGGAATAGTGCCCCATAATTGAAGTCAGTGGGAGGAATAGTGCCCCATAATTGAATTCAGTGGGAGGAATAGTACAGCCACTGTGCCCATCAAACGCAGCCACTGTGCCCATCAAACGCAACCACTGTGCCCATCAAACACAGCCACTGTACCATCAAACGCAGCCACTGTGCCCATCAAACGCAGCCACTGTGCCATCAATTGCAGCCACAGTGCCATCAATTGCAGCCACAGTGCCCATCAAACGCTGCCACTGTGCCATCAAACGCTGCCACTGTGCCATCAAACGCAGTCACTTTGCCCATCAAACGCAGCCACTTTGCCCATCAAACGCAGCCACTTTGCCCATCAAACGCAGCCACTGTGCCCATCAAACGCAGCCACTGTGCCCATCAATTGCCGCCACTGTGCCATAAAACGCAGCCACTGTGCCCATGAATTGCAGCCACTGTGCCATATCAAATGCTCCCCTGTGCCATCAAATGCTGCCACTGTGCCCCATCAAACACAGCCACTGTGCCTTCAAATGCTGCCACTGTGCCCCATCAATCATAGCTACTGTGCCCATCAATTGCAGCCACTGTGCCCATCAATTGCTGCCACTGTGCCCATCAATAGACTCCACTGTGCCATCAAACACAGCCACTGTGCCCATCAAAAGCAGCCACTGTACCATCAAACACAGTCACTGTGCCATATCAAATGCTCCCACTGTGCCCCATCAAAAGCATCCACTGTGCCATATCAAATGCTGCCAGTGTGCCCCCACCTGCCATCTGCACTTACCCTGTCTCGGTGGGACAGCTCCTCAATGCTCCTCAATGCCTTTTCCTGTCCTCTCTTCCCATCCTCTACTATGATTGGACTCCTGATAGGTGTCCAATCACAGCGTCTCAGCGTCAGCGTCTCAGCGTCTCAGCGTTTCAGCCAATCAGGTGATGGGTAACAGATCTGAGCACCTGATTAGTAGAGGCGGTTTTGTGTTTTAGTTAAGCGAATATTAATTCTCTTTTCTAACACAGCTGAGTGACATGCGAGCGCCCAGTATGGCGCTCGCAGGTTACCTTTTATGACGCCTATTAGAGCCTATGGCTCTAATCAGGTGCTTCAAAACACCCCCGCCGCTGTAATTCAGGGGCCTGGCAGGGGCAGGGGCCAGGCGCCTGAATAGGGGGTGGCAGCGGCAGCCATAGATAGATTCATGCAATGCATCAATGTGACGTGGCATGGAGGTGATCAGCCTGTGGTACTGCTGAGGTGTCATGGAAGGCCAGGTTGCTTTGATAGCGGCCTTCAGATCATCTGCATTGTTGGGTCTGGTGTCTCTCATCTACCTCTTGACAATACCCCACAGATTCTCTATGGAGTTTTAGGTCAGGTGAGCATCCATTGTGCCCATCAAATGCCGCCACTGTGCCCATCAAATTCCACCACCGTGCCCATCAAAGGCCGCCACTTGTGCCCCATCAAAGGCAGCCACTTGTGCCCCATCAAAGGCAGCCACTTGTGCCCCATCAAATGCAGCCACTTGTGCCCATCAAATGCAGCCACTTGTGCCCGTAAAATGCAGCCACTTGTGACCATCAAATGCAGCCACTTGTGACCATCAAATGCAGCCATTTGTGCCCGTCAAATGCAGCCACTTGTGCCCATCATATTCAGCCACTTGTGCCCCATAAAATGCAGCCACTTGTGCCCTTCAAATGCCGCCACTGTGCCCCCCCCCACCTGCACGCTGACTGCCTGGCACGTACTCCATCTTGGTGGATGATCAGGCAGCGAGTGATGGCGACGAGCTGTGGGATGGTGGGATGAGCATCGGGTCAGGCGGCCGCTCCTGGGTCCTCCATTCGTCTCTTCTTCTTTCTGCTAGGCATCCAATCGGAGCACCTGTGCCTTCAGCCAATCAGGTGACGGGTAACAGACCTGCGCCTCCTGATTGGCTGAGAGGCGGTTTAGTGTTAGAAAAGTGAATATTCATTTGCATTTCTAACACACCTGAATGGGCTCCGAACACAATGCTTTGCGTTCCGAGGCCACCTTTTTTGAAGCATATTAGAGCCCATGGCTCTAATCGGGTGCTTAAAAAAAAACACTCCCGCCGTTGTAATTCTGAATATGGGGTGGCTACAGGGGCCATGAATAGATTCATGCTATGCATGAATCTATCCATTCTATACAGAGGGGGTGGTGCGACAGAGGGGGAAGTGCCCAGGCGCCCCTAATGGACGCACTGCCACTGAAGATGAGAGATAGCAGACCCAACAATGTAGACGAACTGAAGGCAAAACTGGGCTTCCACAATACCTCAGCAGTGCCACAGGCTGATCGCTTCCATGTCAAGTCGCATTGATGCAGCGATTCATGCAAAAAGAGTTCAACCAAGTATTAAGTGCATA
This sequence comes from Lithobates pipiens, assembly GCF_037356315.1. Taxonomy (NCBI): domain Eukaryota; kingdom Metazoa; phylum Chordata; class Amphibia; order Anura; family Ranidae; genus Lithobates; species Lithobates pipiens. Next base: position 244,749,907 of record NW_027507685.1, read on the forward strand.
CTATACTGTACATGGACATACTTTTCAGTAAGCCAACATTTCTGTATTAAAAATCCTTGTTGCTATTGGTCTTATGTAATATTCTAATTTTCTGAGATACTGAAATCTGGGTTTTCACTATCTGAAAGTCCTGCCTACTTAAACTGTCCAGCCCAGATGATCTCTGCCTTTGCCTTGGTCACAACTCTAGAGACGCTCTCCTGTGTTCCTGTTAAATACTTGCTTGGCTGACATTCCTTCTGGCTCCAGATCCTGCTTGCTGTTCTACCGCGCTCATCTCTGGCTCCCTGACGTTTTGGCTTGTCTGACTATCCGTTCCGGTTCCTGAATGCTGGCTATGTTTTGACTACATTTACTCTGTTTACCCTTTTTTATTATTATTATTAAACAAGTGTGATTTAACTGTACGTCTGTCTCAGTCTGATTCATGGTTTCTAACAAAGCCATAATCATCAAAATGATAAGAAAGAAATGCTTGAAATATATTACTCTGTGTATAACGCATCTATATAAAATATATGATTTTGACTTATTGAATTGAATTACTGAAATATATTAACTTTTTGATGATATTCTAATTTTATGAGATGCACCTGTATATACAGTAGTCATAGAAGCTGGTGGGGCTCAAAGTCCTTGAAGGTGGTCATTATGTTAAAATGTGAATTGGCAGGGATCCGTCCTAGGTACAGCTCCCCTATTTTGTAAGGTTTGGTGACAGTGAACTGGGGTCGTTCGTGGGAGTATCTTCGGTTACCGGCACAACTGCCTCCAAGTTAGTGTTGTGCCTAACTTAAGGGTTTAAGCAGGTACTTTTTTTTAAAATAGTCTACAAGGACCTTGGGGCTTAATTTATATTATATTGAATATTACTCTGTTATTTTTATTTTGTTAATAAAGGGCTGCTAACTTAGGCCGCGTACACACGGGCGGATTGTCTGCCCAACTAAGTTCGTCAGACAATCCGACAGACAGTCCGTTCAACTTTTGAATGAACGGACTTGACCACACACGATGAACAGACAGTCCGCTGAAAGCTTGCGCGATGACGTGTACAGCACGTACGACGGGACTAGAAATACGACGTCCAATACACTGCAATGCAACCTTCGGCGTGTAAATCCTTTCTGAGCATGCGCCATACTTAGTCCGTCCAACTTGCCTACACACGAGCGGACTGTCCGCTGAAACCAAGTTTGGACGGACAAAATTACGGAAATTCCCAAAGACTTAGTCAGTCAGACTGTCCGCTGAAAAAGTCCGCTGAAGCCCACACACGAGCGGATTGTCCGCTGAAACACGTTTCAGCGGACTAAGTTGGGCAGACAATCCGCCCGTGTGTACGCGGCCATAGGGATTTAAGCAGGTACTTTTTTTTAAATAGAAATGTCTGCAAGGATCTCGGGGCTCAATCTATATTATATTGAATATTACTCTGTTATTTTATATTTGTTAATAAAGGGCTTCTATGGCCATTACACTCAAATTGCTGTCTTGTGTGAGTTATCCAGGTATTGACATGTGGCGCAGTGCTGGTCAGGCAGCAAGAGAGCCAAATTCATCTTTAATACCTTAGTCAAGCTGGTGGGGCTCAAAGTCCTTGAAGGTGGTCATTATGTTAAAATGTGAATTGGCAGGGACCCTTCCTAGGTACAGCTCCCCTATTTTGTAAGGTTTGGTGACAGTGAACTGGGGTCGTTCGTGGGAGTATCTTCGGTTACCCGCGCAACTGCCTCCAAGTTAGCGTTGTGCCTAACTTAAGGGTTTAAGCAGGTACTTTTTTTAAAATAGTCTACAAGGACCTTGGGGCTCAATTTATATTATATTTAATATTACTCTGTTATTTTTATTTTGTTAATAAAGGGCTGCTATGGCCATTACACTCAAATTGCTGTCTTGTGTGAGTTATTCGGGTATTGACATGTGGCGGAGTGGTGGTCAGGCAGCAAGAGAGCCAAATTCATCTTTAATACCTTAGTCAAGCTGGTGAGGCTCAAAGTCCATGAAGGTGGTCATCATGTTAAAATGTGAATTGGCAGGGACCCGTCCTAGGTACAGCTCGCCTATTTTGTAAGGTTCGGTGACAGTGAACTGGTGTCGTGCATGGGAGTATCTTGGGTTATCGGTGCAACTGCCTCCAAGTTAGCGTTGTGCCTAACTTAGGGGTTTAAACGGGTACTTTTTTTAAAATAGAAATGTCTACAAGGATCTCGGGGCTCAATTTATATTATATTGAATATTACTCTGTTATTTTTATTTTGTTAATAAAGGGCTTCTATGGCCATTACACTCGAATTGCTGTCTTGCGTGAGTTATTCGGGTATTGACATGTGGCGGAGTGGGGGTCAGGCAGCAAGAGAGCCAAATTCATCTTTAATACCTTAGTCAAGCTGGTGGGGCTCAAAGTCCATGAAGGTGGTCATTATGTTAAAATGTGAATTGGCAGGGACCCGTCCTAGGTACAGCTCCCTTATTTTGTAAGGTTCGGTGACAGTGAACTGGGGTCCTTCATGGGAGTATCTCCGGTTACCGTTACAACTGCCTCCAAGTTAGTGTTGTGCCTAACTTAGGGGTTTAAGCAGGTACTTATTTTTAAATAGAAATATCTACAAGGACCTTGGGGCTTAATTTATATTATATTGAATATTACTCTGTTATTTTATATTTGTTAATAAAGGGCTTCTATGGCCATTACACTCGAATTGCTGTCTTGTGTGAGTTATTCAGGTATTGATATGTGCCGGAGTGGGGGTCAGGCAGCAAGAGAGCCAAATTCATCCTTAATACCTTAGTCAAGCAGAAAACATTTCTGATTTATGGTGGGAAACCATCCAGCCGTCTTCGTGTTCTCTTTTTTACAGTATTTTGCTTACATCATTGCTAGAACTATTCCTGAATCCTGAGATCCAAACTTATTTCAGATAATGTCATTAGCATCCCCACCCAAGTGCAAGTCCAAGAACCGGGATGGATACTAAATGTAGGACCTCTGGGGGGGGGGGCAATGTTTATGGGCCCAGAATCATCTACATGCCGTAATACGAAACATAGCAGTGGATAGTCACGTACATACTTATGTTTTCATAATAAAAATTTCCACTGTAATGACCATTACCAATTAAAAAATTAGGTGATTTAATTTGTTTTCTTACTACACTACAGCTATGTAATTAATGTAACCTCATCACACATTTGGATCCTTTGGTGCTCATTATTATTAGCTTTGCTTGTCTAATTGCTACAATGTAATTTTAGTATTAACGGGGCACCCTGAAATCTCAGTAACCTTTAATTATGTGCTTAGCAACATTTTTTTTTTTTAATGACATGGTGATATGCAGTTGCTAACGATAACACAATTTTTATTATAATGGTGGGAATTGGAAAGGTAAACTTGTAGAGTCTACATGAACTATGGGTGATGTATTATTGGAATGTTTCTTCTTCTTTGAACATAGAGTCATTTATATGAACCTTGGAAGATGCAAGCATGTAGGTGAGATTCTTCTTTTCTTTATTTAAAGTTTTTCCATTTTTTTAAAGTTGTTTTTATAAAGCAATGAGTGGAACCTTATGAATTTGATGCCCTGGTACATCACCACAACTTATACCGCGTACACACGATCGGACTATCCAGCAGACTTAGTCTGGCGGACCAGAGTCCGCTGGACAATTCGACCGTGTGTGGGCTCCGGTTTGTGTATGGACATGTGTGCAAGTCCACTCGTTCGGAAAGTCCGGCGGACCTCCACTGGATAGTCCGATCGTGTGCACGCGGCATAAGGGACATATTATAGTAGTAAATAGAGTCCACCTGTGTGTTACATAGTGAGGTTGGAAAAAAAGACACAAGTCCATCAAGTCCAACCTATGTGTGTGATTATATGTCAGTATTACATTGTATATCCCTGTATGTTAAGATTGTTTAGTTGCTTATCTAATCATTTTTTGAAATGATCTATGCTCCCTGTTGAAACCAGTGCTCGTGGAAGAGGATTCCACATTATTACCGCTCTTACAGTAAAGAACAGTGTAAGGTTAAACCACTTCTCTTCTAATTTTAGTGAATGGCCACGTGTCTTTTTAATTTCCCTTTCGCAGGAAATGTTTTATCCCTATTGTGGGGTCACCAGTACGGTATTTGTAAATTGAAATCATATCCCCTTTTAAGCGTCACTTCTCCAGAGAGAATGAGTTCAATGCTTGTAATCTTTCCTCTTAACCCCTTGCCGCCGAGCGTACGCAGATGTGCGCACTCGGCTTCCGGGGGGGTATACCGGGATGATGCCCGCACCTGTACCGTTTTTCAGAGGGGGCGATTGACTTTCCAGCCATAGCAACCGATGCGGCTAAAAGCTGCTCGGCTGTTATGCCGGAGGAGCGGGAGGGGACGTCCCCCCCTCCCGCCGCCTTCCGACGCTCTTACCGGTGCTCCAGCTCAATCGGCTAGGGAGGGACTAGCCGTAAGCTGCGTCATTCCAGTCTCCTAATTGTAAACATGGAAGCGATGTCATGACGTCACTTCCCGTTTACTCGGCTGCCAATGGCGCCGGATTTAAAAAAATATACAGTATTCAGAATCGCCATTTTCAGCGATCTGAATACTTTGAAGTATAAAGGAGGGGTGGGGGGTCTTTTAGACCCCCGATCCCTCCATAAAGAGTACCTGTCACCACCTACTACTAACAATCGGGCTTATTTATTTTATTAATTTTTAAATTAATAAATTGTTTTAAAAAAAATAATAATAATTTGATCACTTTTATTGCTGTCACAAGGAATGTAAACATCCCTTGTGACAGCAATAAAAGTGATCAAATTATTATTATTTTTTTTAAAACAATTTATTAATTTAAAAATTAATAAAATAAATAAGCCCGATTGTGCGGCGCGCACGTGTCCCACGAGTGTGCGCGATAGCCATGGTGCACACACTATGGTGTGACTATTTTAGATGGCTCTGGCGTCCAAACAGGTTGCTGGTTTGTTGTCAGCTTCCCGTTTGTGCCTGTTTCCTGCTGTTTTGCCTGATTGCCTGTTTTGACCCGGACTGTCCCTGACTACGTTGCTCTCATCCTCGATTCGACCCTCGGCTTGTTTAACGGACCTCTCCTGATCTGCCTTATGGACTCTCTTGCTTGATTACCCAGATTTAACCCTTGGCCTGCCTTACGGACTCTCTTGCCTGATTATATGGATCTGACCTCTGGCCTGTTTCACAGACTTGCTACCCTGTTGCCTGATGTCTTGTTACTTCCCGGATTGTTTACTACCACGCACGGGACCCTCAGCCAGTTCCTGAACTCCAGTAACTCACTGCTCAGCTCCTCAGCCCTCTTCAGGAACTTACACCTGCTTTTGGCCAGTGCTTCTGTGTGCCACCCGCTCCCTGTACCACCTCCGGGGGAACGAGGTGCGCATAGTTGCAAGGGCTAATAGTTCTCGGCATCTCGGCCTCGGTAAGTACTTGTTGTGACAGAAGAATTCAAAAAGGAGGTCAGGCTCTTGCCGGCATTGCCTAAGCCATGTGCTGTGGGCTCGAGACAGCCACTTGCTACCAAAGCAATTGCCTTCTTGCTAGCCACATTGCCACATTGCTAGCTTCAGTCTCCAGCTCTCAGCACTTTCCAGAGGCAAGCATCAACAAGAAGAATGCAAAAGGGAGGTAAGACTCTTGCCAACATTGCCTAAGACAATTGCTGGGGGCTGGAGACAGGTACGCACATTCAAAGCAGCTGTCTTATTGCTAGCTGCGCTGTTGGACAGCCATGGGGGTTGGGGCTCTAGCTGACTAAGCAGCTAGTGTTGCAGCTGTGGTCTCCAGCTCCCTGCACTTGGCCAAGTAACCGCTGGCACAAGGAATGCAGACGGAGGTGAGGTTCTTGTCAGTTCTTGCCTAGGCCAAGTGACAGTCGCTTACTCCCCTAGAAAGATAAGATAGATAGTTCTACCTTCATCAGCATCGCCCACGATACACCCATTAAATTCTCATCCAAATGGGCCTGCTGGACCCACTTCCAGTCAACAACAGATTACAAAGACCTCACCACTACCAATACGCTTCCCATTGGACATCTTCCTACGACATCTACATAAACCCAGACTCAGCTCAGATACCCCCTTATACCCACTTAGATCAAGAACAACGAGCTATCCTCACCAGCCCCGTTTCCACAAAACCCACTGCTTCCCCTATCTAGAGATGGATAACAAACACTCCCCCCCCCCGGTCCCCTATCACCACCTACAAAATCACACCACATCCCCCCACCCACCTCTTACCCCCCCCCCCCCCAGCATACCAACTACCCCTTTTTATCACTTACGTGCCTCCTCCCAGACACCTAAGCCTCCTCCTGAATACACAGAAACCCATGCTCTGAACCCGACCTAGAACCCTCCACTCCATCAGAACCCTCCTCGATACACCCCGTCTCAACCAAAACATTCCAACCTACTCCATAACTCCTATCTTACCCACAAGGTTATAAAACCCACAAGCCCAACCAAAAACTACGTACCCAACAAGCTTCTAGCTCCACAGATCCAGGGTTCTCCCTCTTCAGTTTAACATTTTGATGTTCATAACCTCTAAGTTGACTTATATTATGTATTTCTGTGATACTCTACATATGTGTGTGTTCGCTACTATTTGTAATAATGTGAAAAAAAAAAAAAAAAGATAGTTCTACACGTGCTTTGTCCCATCGGGAACTGACTGCTGTAAAAAAGAAGTACCAGTTAAAGGCAGCCCATGAAAATAATAAGATAAAATAAGCAAAATAAAATAAAATAAATAAAATAATAAAATAAGATAAAATAAGCAAAACACAGCGAAAATATATATATATATGAATAGCACTGCAATGCAAGCAACCTCTGTTACTACAGCTCAAGGCTATAAACGGGCCCTTCATTTTTTTTCAAGAATAACATTTGTGTTATGATTTAACAGAGCAACATGTAATTTGAGTAGGAAATGGGGGCTTATATTTTGCCCCAGGGCTAAGAGAGGGTCTCTTAACTTCGCCTCCAGCTAAGGCTCAGCACATACACCGCCGTATTAATTTTCTTTATCTGTCTTCCGGTTGGAAATCTTTAGCTCCTGCCGAGAAAGTGCGAGCGCTGAAAGTTTGGAGCCAAAGATCAAAATCTTAATGTAATTTAAATTAAACATGGCAAAAAATTATTTAAGCATTTGTTTATCCAAGCAGATGCAGCCGCACTTGAAAAAAAAAAAAAAAAAAAATCTCATTCATAATTGAGCATTCATTATTTCTTAAACCGTGTTTGGAGCATAGATTTTTCACATTTTCCATCATATATATTGTGCTAAGCCATAAATATTTCACCACCTAGCCTGCTAATCTATGTTAGTTTTTTTTCCCTCCCTTTAATGTATATTTTATTGCAGTACTAGTCAATAAATAAATTACACCAAAAAAAGGAAACCGGACTGTATTTATTTAAACATCTGCAGTCGCCTTGGGATTCACAAGCTGGTTTGGATTCTCGATCTGAAATCAGTGCCTCTGATTCCCTTTAAAGTGAAAACCTCGCAAGGATTTAAAGCCTAACGGCCATTCACGCCTTCCCAGTGCATCGCGTTGATGCAACGCGCGTTGACAAATATCACGTATGTGTTGCATTGAAGTGCCGTTCAGTTTGAATGGCATAACTCAGCTCCAATGTGTTATATTGCAGCACAAGGCATGGTAATGCTCTATCATGTGCTGTGGCACTCTGCAGAGGCGGAACTAGAACCTTCAGGGCCCCAGTGCAAGACACCACGAAGGGCACCCCTGGTCCCTGAACTGGGGGCCCTTCCCACTGAACCCTGGGGCCCTTTACTCCCATCGTAGGATTCTATATTTTGGTTCCTCAAGGGGTTGCATTCCTGCCGTCTTGGGGTCCCTGGGGGCAGAACGGCAGAGCTCAGTTGCAACCTTTGCGATCCTGGTAGTTCCGCCACTGGTGTCAATCTTTTTTTTTTCTTTTTACCACTTTATTTTATTTTTGATCTGTTTTTACATTTTGTATTTTATTATTATTATTATTGCTATTATTATTTTTAATAATAATAATAATAATAATAATAATAATATTATTATTGTTATTTTTTTATTTGTATTTATTTTTTTACAATTGTATTTTTTATTATTATTTCTTTTTTTTTACCATTTTATTCTATTTATTTATTTTTTACAATTGTATTTTTTATTATCTTCTTTTTTTACCATTTTATTTTATTTGTATTTATTTTTTTTTAAATTGTATTTTTTATTTTATTTTTAGCTTTTTTTTTTACAATTGTATTTTTGATTTTTTACCATTTTATTTTATTTTTATTTTACAATTTTATTTTTTACATATTTTTTAGGACCCCCCCCCCATTTAGAACCCTGAAGTATCAGGGTTCGAAACAGACCCCTGATGTCTCACTTTTGAGACAGAGGAACCAGCGGCAGGTTACCAGAGAGAGGCCTGTGAGGTCAACACTCAGCAAGCCCTACGGGGTCAGTGCTACACCTACATACCTTCATTCCCATCTTAAAAAGTTGGTAGGTATGCCCACATGTAATGCTGCACATCCATGATGGAAAGAACTGAAATCCAATGAATGAAAGGGGCAGAGCAAGGCAGGAACAGTCAAGCGGAAAGCGCTAAATGATGCTGGACATCCTTCTAGAAAATGAGGTGGGCTCTACCTGACTTGAGAAGCTCACAGTGTGCAGTGAAATCACAGGTAGCTATTTCAGTCCAGGACAACTGTGCAAGACTGGAGGTCAGGTTGGGTAATCTTCCATTTCTCAGCCCTCTCCGGACATCTCACACAGTAGAAGAAAGCCGGTGACGTCCACTTTGTAGAACAGAAGACGTCTGTAGACACTTCAGTGGCGAAACGCCGTTTCCTTTTCATTCCTTTTCAGAGATATTTTCCGTTCCCCTCGTGTAATATATTCATCTCCCGAAATCTGGATGTCGGCGTTTGACTGACAAATGGTTCCATTATCTCATTTATTCCCTGCCTCATTTGACTAAACAAATGTCCTGCGCCTGAAATATCTCTTTGTGCAGACAATGTTAATCCATCTTTTTTAGAAGAAATTTCATCATTTGCAGTCCGCGCACAGCCGCACCCGGCCGCCTTCCCGTTGGTGGATTCTGCCGTCGCTCCGTGATTTCTGTCCTCAAATGGATTCCTGTTGCTGCTTTAAGTGGCGGCTTCAGTCACAAACAATGGTCATATTTCTCCAAGATAGATGGGCTGCCCGCCGCCGGCTCTGCAGCATGGATTTTTTAGAGGGAATATATGCCAATGTTTATTTTTTTTTATTTTTTTTATTTTTATTTTAGATAAACATATAAAGTAGATCAGATTTATTCAAAGAATTTTATTAATATACCTCCTTAGACCCAAGTCTGTCCAGATAGACGTGTTGACTTGGCGCCACCCACAGGCAGCTTAACTCTTCAAGAAGGCACCGGAGTGGAATCCGGCACCCTCGTAGTTCACCAAGAGCTCCAAGCCATCTGCCGCAATGGCAGACGCTAGTTGTAGTTCATTCATTCACAGAACTCTCAAACTCAAACTGCGGCTGTGTGAGCGGGGCAGGGCACAAGCTCGCTGTTTATAAATTGTTACGGCGGGTGCGGGGAAAAATAACCCGCCGCCCACCGTCTCAGGGTGGGACGGACTGCAGGAGCTTGTTACATGTTATGCCCCGTACACGCGGACGGATTTTCCGATGGAAAATGTGCAATCGGAGCTTGTTGTCAGAAATTCCGACCATATCCGGACATTTTCCATCGGAATTTCCATCACATAAAATTTAAAGATCTGGTTCTCAATTTTTTTCCAACAACAAAATCCATTGCCGGAAATTCCGATCGCGTGGACACAATTCCGACGCACAAAGTGCCACGCATGCTCGGAATCATGCAGAAGAGCCGCACTGGCTACTGAACTTCATTTTTCTTGGCTCGGCTTAGTTGTTGTACGTCACCGCGTTCTCGACGTTCGCAATTTCCGACCAACTTTGTGTGACCGTGTGTATGCAAGAAAAGTTGGAGCCAACATCCGTCGGAGAAAATCCACGGATTTTGTTGTCGGAATGTCCGATCGTGTATACAGGGCATTACACCCTAAATATGGTTATAATATGCTCCCAAAGGTCAACTTATCCTTTAAACACTTGAGCTCTGGAAGATTTTCAGATGTCACATACACTATATTACCAAAAGTATTGGGACACCTGCCATTACATTCACATCTACTTTTAGGCTCCATGCACACTGGACGTTAAAATAACGTTATAAAAACACCAGCCGAGTTTTTATTGGCGTTTTTTTAAAAATTGATTTTTTTTTTTTTTTTTTTTTAATGGATCAAAAAAAAAAAAAAACTCCACTGCTGATAAAGGTTCAAAAATGTGCATGGACACATAGGATAACATAGAGTGGAGTTTATGCCCAAACGCCAAAAAACACCCATTTATGAGCACCAGTGTGCATGGAGCCTCAAATAGTTTTTAACGTTTTTGCAATAGCGTTTATTAGCATTTTCTAGCATTTTCAGCGTTAGTGTTCTTTTTTTTTCTTTTGAAAAATGTTTTTATTTATTCAATGGATCAAAAAAAAAATAAACTCCACTGCTGATAAATGTTCAAAAATGTGCATGGATACATAGGATAACATAGAGTGGAGTTTATGGGCTGTTAAAAAAAAAACACCCAAACGCCAAAAAATTGCCATTTATGAGCTCCAGTGTGCATGGAGCCTCAAAGTTTTTTAATGTTTTTGCAATAGCGTTTAGTAGCATTCTCTAGTGTTTTTCCACGTTAGTGGTTTTTAGCGTTTTTTTTTCAATGGATCAAAAACATAAAAAAATGCTGGTGAGCCATGTTTTTAAATGCTTATCAGCATTCATGAGCGTTTAGCGTTTTTTGTAGTCAGAAAAACGACTCCTGAACTTGATTTTATGGTGTCCAGAAAACGCCATAAAACGCGCTCGTAGCTCCTCCTCTTCTCGAGTGCCCCGACGGAGAAGCGCTCTCCTTCGGGACACCCGTGCTGGCACGCTCCCGTGTCCTGCTGCTGCGCCTATTGACACAGACAGCAGGACTCGGCCCCCAGCACCCACAGCGCTGGATTTGATTGACAGCAGTGGGAGGCAATGGCTGCGCTGCTATTAATCTATCCAATCTGGACACAAGACACTGGCTAGAGCTGGTGTGCTTGTCCCCGGAGCAAGAAAGAACAGGTTCAGGTAAGTTAAATGGGGAGTCTGCTGCATGACAGAAAGGTTTTTCACATAGGATGCATTCAGGTGAAAAAAAACAGGAAGGTTTACAACTATTTTAATGACATCCCAGTCTTAGTCCGTAGGGTTCAATATTGAGTTGGCCCCACACTTTGCTGCTATAATAGCTTCAACTCTTCTGGGAAGGCCGTCCACAAGGTTTAGGAGTGCATACTTAACCACATGCCGACCAGCGCACGACGATGTACAATGGCAAAGATGGGCAAATGGGCGTACAGGTACGTCCCCTTTAAATCGCCCACCGCATATTCCATGACTCGATTTGCGCCGGGGGCGCTTGATCGTGCCACGGAGTCGTAGAACGGGGAGATGGCAAACAAGGCATTTCCCCACTCTGCCTTGTGACATGACATAGATCTACTGCTCCCAGTGATCGCTGTCATATCAGCGGTAGCCCACCCCCCCCCCCCCAACAGTTAGAACACCTCCCTAGGACACACTTAACCCCTTGATTGCCCCCTAGCATTTAACCCCTTCCCTGCCAGTGCCATTTACACAGTAATCAGTGCATTTTTATAGCTCTGATCACTCTATAAATGACAATGGTCCCAAAATGGTGTCAAAAGTAACCGATGTATCCGCCATAATGTTGCAGTCATGATAAGAATCGCAGATCAATGCCATTACTAATAATTAAAAAAAAAAAATTATAATAAAAAGGCCATAAAACCATCCACTATTTTGTAGACGCTATAACTTTTGCGCAAACCAATCAATATACACTTATTGTGATTTTTTTAATCAAAAATATATAGGAATGGAATGCATATCGGCCTAAACTGAGAAAGAAATTTGTTTTTTTTAATGTATTTTTGGGGGTATTTTTTATAGCAAAAGGTAAAAAAATATAGAATTTTTTTCAAAATTGTCGCTCTTTTTTTGTTTATAGCGCAAAACCCCCCCCCCAAAAAACGCAGAGGTGATAAAATACCACCAAAAGAAATCTCTATTTGCGGGGGAAAAAAAGGACGTTAATATTGTTTTGGTACAACGTCGCCCGACCGCGGCGACGGTGCGAATCGCATCAATGTGAAGGAGGGCGCGATTCTGGCTAAAATAATCACAATTTTTTTGCTTAGAAGTTAGATCATAATTCTCTCAGGATTCTCGTGGCGTAACATCATCTTTCACATTAAAACAAACAAAAAAAAAAATTGGGCTAACTATACTGTTTTTTTTTTTTGTTTTTTTTAAGTGTATTTTTTCCCAAATAATTGCATTTGAAAGACCGCTGGGCAAATACAGTGTGACATAAAATATTGCAGCAATTGCCATTTTATTCCCTAGGGTCTCTGCTAAAATATATTTAATGTTTTGGGGTTACAAGTAATTTTCTAGCAAAAATATTGATTTTAACTTAAGAAACAAGTGTCAGAAAAAGATTTAGACTTTGAAGAGGGGTTCCCATTAAAAAAAATGAAATTAAATTAAAAGTCAGCAGCTACAAATACTGCACCTGCTGACTTTTAATAATCGGACACTTACCTGTCCCGGGGTCCAGTGAAGTGGGGGATCGAAGCCCCGCTCGTCTCCCCCTCCATTCGGCGGTGCCGGCATTGTAACTGTGGGCACCCGCTTGTGGCTTCACAGCCGGGCACCCACTGTGCATGTGCGAGCGGCGCCGTGCTCCGCGATTGGTCACACAATCATCTGGGATCTGTCACGTGTCCCAGATGATTGACAAGAGGGAGGGAGCAGAGCTGAGCCCTTCCTGCACCGAGGGGAAGTGAAATCAGGGGCCCAGGCACTGAAGGAGGCAGACTACGAGGGACCCCCTAGCAACAGCAATTTAGAGGTGAGTAACAAAAAAAAAAATGTTTCCAAATTTTATTCATTTTTTTTAGGCACATTAATGCATTTCTTTTTCGGTGGAACACCACTTTAAGTGGTTAAACTTCCTGCATTTACACGTTGTTTAAAAACTTGGCAGACTGCCCAGGATTTTTTTTCCACACAGACGTTTATCCCTTTGATCTAAGAAGGAAGAGTTAGTTACAATGTTTCATTTTAAAAACTTGGCAGACTGCTTGGATGCTTTCTTTTGACAGCTGAGTGAGCAGATAAGTCTCTCCATTTGTTCTATGAAAGAATCGGCAAACTCTGCAATAGAGATTGTCGGGGGGGGGGGGGGGTGTTGAATCGAGATCACGATTTTTTAACGATTAATTGTGCAGCTCTAGCGTAGAGTCCCATGGACTTTAAAGTGTTACTAAACCCAGGAGCCTGCATTCACTATATCTTGTCTCGCACAGTACACAGAACATGGAAGTGCAATTATTTTAGTAAATATAAACTGCAAAATACCTTTTCTCACATCAGCAGTATATCAAAGCCCCCAACTGTCCCGGATTGTGAGGGACTGTCCCTGATTTTGTCCCTCTGTCCCTCTTTCCTCCTCATTTGTCCCTCATTTTGATCTGATCTACCGTATTTATCGGCGTATAACACGCACTTTTTTCCCCTTAAAAGCAGGGGAAAATCGTGGGTGCGTGTTATACGCCGATCCCCCGAAAATTCTGAGCCTCTGGGCGGCTTTTAGCCGCCTTCGGCTCTTCAAGGCGACTTTCGGCCGCCTTCGGCCATTATCGGCGGCTTTCGGCCATCTTCGGCCATTCTCGGGAGCTTTTGGCCGCCTTCGGCTGTTCTCGGCAGCTTTCAGCCGTTCTCTGCAGCTTTCGCCCGCTCTTCTTGGCGGCCGAAAACTGCCAAGAATGGCCGAAGGCGGCCAAAAGCTGGCGAGAAGAGCCGAAGGCGCCGGAGGCCCGCCGAGAACTACCGCACGCCGCCGAGATACACATCCGGCTCTGTATCTCGGCGGCGGCATTTAAAAAAAAATAGAAACAAATAGCAAATAAAATAGACAAGGCTGCAATGGGGGACAAGGCTGCATAAGGCTGCAATGGGGGACAAGACTGCAATGGTGGACAAGGCTGCATAAGGCTGCAATGGTGGACAAGGCTGCAATGGTGGACAAGGCTGCATAAGGCTGCAATGGTGGACAAGGCCGCAATGGTGGACAAGGCTGCAATGGTGGACAAGGCTGCATAAGGCTGCAATGGTGGACAAGGCTGCAATGGTGGACAAGGCTGCATAAGGCTGCAATGATGGACAAGGCTGCATAAGGCTGCAATGGTGGACAAGGCTGCAATGGTGGACAAGGCTGCATAAGACTGCAATGGTGGACAAGGCTGCAATGGTGGACAAGGCTGCATAAGGCTGCAATGATGGACAAGGCTGCATAAGGCTGCAATGGTGGACAAGGCTGCAATGGTGGACAAGGCTGCATAAGGCTGCAATGGTGGACAAGGCTGCAATGGTGGACAAGGCTGCATAAGGCTGCAATGGTGGACAAGGCTGCATAAGGCTGCAATGGTGGACAAGGCTGCAGATGACACTGACGGGCATATAAATGTACGTTTTTTTTTCCCCTTAAACTTCCCTCCTAAAAGTTTTTTTCCTTAAAATTCCCTCCTAAACTTGGGGTGCGTGTTATACGCCGGCGAGCGTTATACGCCGATAAATACGGTATATCATTTTATATAAAAGGCACTATTTATCTTTCAAAAAGTGTTCCCCAGTGCTAAACCTTTCATCCAATTTCTAAATGGCTGCATTTGTAAATTTCAAAAGCCAATATAAAGGAATATTAGAGGTTAAAAAAAACACTTGGGGGTTTATTTAAACATTTTTTGGTATACTTCTTCTCCTTTAACCACTTCCCACCCGGCCAATGCACATATACGGCCGGGTGGGAGCCGTCTACTTCTGATAGGATGTTCAGGAACGTCCATCAGAAGGAGCGGGATCGCGCGCGCATCTCAGATCGGCAGGAGGGCTCTCTGATTGGCCCTCCTGATCACATGACGGCCGTGTCCAATCATGGCCGTCATGTGATGTAAACAAACAGCCGGTTGCTAGGCAATCGGCTCCTCTTCTCCTCACACAGAAGTCATCGCTGAGGAGAGGAGAGCAGATCGCTGCAGCCGGCTGATGATCAATGAGTATGAGCTGTTTTTTACAGCTTTTTACTCACTGATCACCAGTCTAGTGTAATACACAACACACCACACAGTATAAACACAGTCCCCACATATGTCCCCAAAACATACATGTCCCCAAAACATACATGTCCCCAAATAATAAAAACACATGTCCCTAATAATAAAAACATGTCCCCCACATATGTCCCACTAAAATCACATGTTCCAATGATTATCTGCACACGTATATACGTGATCACCTGCACACATATGTACATTATCATTTGCGTACATATGTCCCTGATCACACAAACCAATTATTATACACTTAACGGAATTTTTTTTTACCAAAAACATGTAGCAGAATACATTTTGGCTTAAATTTATGACAAAATTTGATTTTATTGGATTTCTTTTAAAATAGAAAAAAGAAAATATTGTTTTTTTTCCAAATTTCCGCTTTTTTGCGCTTATATCGCAAAAAATAAAAAACTGAGTCGTGAATAAATACCACCAAAATAAAGCTCTATTTGTGCGAACAAAATGATAAAAATTTCATTTGGGTACAGTGTAGCATGACCGCGCAATTGTCACTGAAAGCGCTAGAGCGATGAAAGCTGAAAATTGGGCTGGGAAGGAAGGGGGCGAAAGTGCCCTGTATTGTAGTGGTTAAGGAGGCATGGCAGTGGGTGTGTCCTATGCCTACATAATTTTAGCAATAGATGTCCCTCGTTCCCATCTCAAAATGTTGGCAGGTATGGTATGGCAAATATGGAAATACACTGTAGCGCTAAAAACGATAATAAACTGAATAATATATATGCTTAACGTATAACCAATGTGGTGATCAAACAAAAAATCCAATGTTCACTGTTGTGAACTAGTGAAGAAAATTTTAAGTTCAACAAAGAGTGTCCATCAAATACACAATAGTGAATCTCCAATCAAAAGGAAATGGTGTAGAAAACATGAAATTAGCAGTGAAGCTTTAAAGTGGTTGTAAACCAGAAACTTGACTTGACCTGAAAGACGGCTACAGCGTGAACCTCAAATGCCGGGAGGGCATTCATGTACGTCCTCCCAATCTCGATCTGCCCTGGACTCGCCTGATCACAGATCAGGTAAAGGGCCAATCACAGCGGGCCTGGGTCTGGTCTAATGACAGCTGATCATGGAAGTAAACAGAAGCCAATCACTGGCTTTTGTTTTTCTTCACGTTCTCAGTGTAAAGAAAAAAACAAAGTCGTTCACCGGCTTCTGCTACAGGGACATCGTTCCGAAAGTGCCAACCAGTGCTGTTAATCAGTGCCCTCCAGTGCTGCAAACCAGTGCCACCTATCAGTACCCATCAGTGCCTCCTGATCAGTGCCCATCAGTGCCACCTATCAGTGTCCATCAGTGCCGCTTCATCAGTGTCTCCTGATTAGTGCCACCCATAGGCGTGTGCAGGGGGTGTGCCAGGTGTACCTTGGCACACCCTAATCACTACATGCAGTGTCAGTTCCCCCCTACTGCCTGGGATTCCTCCATGTTGGCTTCTGCGCCCTGCAGTGCTTCTGGCTTTCCTCCTCTCCTGTCTCCTGTCCTGTCTTGCCCCCCCCCCCCCACTCCCCAGCTGCTACAGGGGATGTTTCAGGATGGAGAGTGGGGGAAGAGGCTAATAAATATGTAATTTACCAACCCCTTCATTTTCTAAATGAACACACTCACTCACTGTGTTCATTCATAACTGAGGCATAGTAAAATGTGTTTAATATGCTTCAGTTTATGAATGAACAGGAAGCCGCTCAGCACAGAGCACTTCCCATTCATTCACTGACCAGTGCAGATGAGGTTGCAGAGAAAGGCATATGTGTTTGAGCTTTGGGGAGCACACCCTAATGCAATAGGCTGCACACACCTATGGTGCTGCCTATCAGTGCCGCCTATCAATGTCAATCAGTGCCACCTATCAGTGCTGCCTATCAATGCCCATTAGTGCAGCCTATCAGTGCCCATCAGTGTCACCTAACAGTGTCCATCAGTGTAGCCTATCAGTGTCCATCAGTGCAGCCTATCAGTTCCCATCAGTGCCAACTATCAGTGGCCAGTGCCGCCTATCAGTGGCAATCAGTGCCGCCTATCAGTGGCCATCAGTGCCACCTATCAGTCCCCATCGGTGCCGCCTATCAGTGCCATCAGTGTCCCATAATCTGTGCCACCTCATCAGTGCCCATCAGTGAAGGAAAAAAATTACCTGTTTGCTAAATTTTGACCAAAACCAAATATGAAAAATGTTTTGTTTTTGTTTCAAAATTGTTGGTCTTTTTTTGATTGTTTAGCAAAAAATAAAAACCCCCAGTAGTGAATAAATACCACCAAAAGTAAGCTCTATTTATTTGTGTAAAAAAAAAAAAGATGAAAATATCATATGAGTACAGTGTAGCATGACCGTGCAATTCATTCAAAGTGTGACAGCGCTGAAAGCTGAAAATTGGCCTGGGCAGGAAGGGGATGAAAATGCCCAGTAAGCAAGTGTTTAATATCACAAAATGTAAAGATTCTTTATTATTATTTTATTATGATTTAATGTAGAGGTGATTCTTTTTTTTTTTTCATTTCTTTGAAGTACAGAAGTGCAGAATATCCGTGTTTCTTCTTATAGAAAATATACATCAAACCAGAAAACAAATGGAAACCAATTTGGAAGTTTTTAGGGCAGTTAAGTGGCTCTTTCATGTTTCTTGTCTCCCCTCCTCCGACCTGTCCCGCCATTTAAATATATTGGCAGTAATGAGCTTTTTTCCGAACGGTGGGAACAGCACGATACCGGGATAATTATGAAGTCAGTGAGATGCCTTGCAGCGGTGTGAAGAATATAGCTTCCTATTTTATAGAGGCGGCAATACATCATGTCATAGAATCACCTTCATCTTAGCATCACTCAGTGGAAATGATCAATCACCGCATTTAACCAAATTGCTGTACTTTACCTGACGGCATAGACGTACAGGCAGCGGGCTTGTAAATGGTGGCGGATGGGGAAATGGCAATTTTGGAAATGTGAAGTGAATTTGGGTTGATGGTCCAGATATATTCTTTTTGCCAATCATGTTCCCAAATCTCTCCGATCCTACAGGTAGCAATATTGGCTGGCGATCATCTGATAAGCACTGATAGCATGAGGGCAAATGTCAACGTATACAATGTTTAAAAAAAGAAAAGAAAAAAGAAAAAGAAAATAAGTCAGGTTGAGATATCATCAGTCTGCTGCAGGCAGGAGGTAGCATTTCCTCAGTTTCCTCTCCCCCAGTGATCAGACTGAGACTATGTAGCAAGCAGGGCCGGGACAAGGGGTGGGAAGGAGAGGCGGCTGCCCTGGGTACTGTGGTATCATGTGAAGTGAGGGGGGGGGGGCCCAAGAAGATTGGAGGGCGGGATTTGTGTTGGGAGTGGAAATTTGAGGGGTGGTACTAGGTATGGTGATTTAGGATAATTTGTGTTCGGAGGGGAGGTAGGGGAAGAGGCTTTGTGCTAGGAGGGGGGGATTTGTGGGCTTGTACTACAAGAGGTGATATGGTAGAGGGGGGAAGGGAAATTGTGCTAGGAGGGGGGATTTTTTGGGAGGGAGGATTTGTACTAATAGGGATATTTTAGGGGTATTTGTGCTAGGAGGGGACAGGGGGGATTTGTGCCCGGAGGGGACATTGGGAGGAATTTGTGCTAAGAGGGGGGATTTAAAGTAAGGGGAATTTATGTAACCCATTCATGACAGTGCAAAACATTCTGTTATGTAATCATTGTAACAGCAATCCCTGTTCACCTCCCAGAGTAGTCCAGTGTTACTATGGTGAGACTGAAGTACTCTGATAAAATTATGTAAAATAATGGGGGATTTTAACTACCCAGAAATTGACTGGCGTAATGGCACTGCTGGGACAGTTAAAGGGCAAAAATTAATAAACCTATTACAAGACAATTTTATGGTCCAGTTTATTGAGGCCTCGACTAGGAATGTGTCAGGAACCATGAAACAGACAGAGACAGGAGTAAAATCAAATCACACTTGTTTATTAATAAAAATAAAAAGGTAAATAGGAAAAAGCATAGTCAAGCAAGCCAGAGTCCAGTAGCCAGATCGGGTAGTCAGCCAGTCCAAAGTTCATAAGCCAGATCGGGTAATCAGCCAGTCCAAACGTCAGGGATCCAAGGAGAGCAACTGCAAGCAGGATGGAAGCCAGAAGGGATGTTAGCAAGCCAGTCTTGAAACAACAGCAGGAGATGGTTCCTAGTGATGTGACCAAGCATGAAGGCAATGGAGAAATGAGCTGGAAGACTTTAAATAGGCAGGCCAGACGAGCATCATCGGAAACAGCTGGTAGCTGTGGAGAGAGAAGAGAGCTGGCAATTAGCCGACAGCTGAGCGGCCAGCCCAGAGGAGGAAGGGCTAAGCCAGCCCTGACAGAATGATGCTCTGTTGGAACTGGTAATCTCAAACCATACAGAGCTTATTACCAATATGCATATAAAAGGACATCTGGGTAGCAGTGACCATAACATGATTTCATTTGATGTTAGCTGTAAGCAACAAACATCAACGGGTAAGATAAAAACACTTAACTTTAAGAGAAGCAAATTTTCCAAGGATGAGGGCTGCTCTCCAGGATTTAGACTGGGAGGGAATATTGGCATCAATGGGCACAGAACAGAGATGGGAATTCTTCAAAAAGACTGTATGCAAAACTCACTGGAAAGTATATTTCCAAGAGCAATAAGTTTAAAAGGCTAAAAATAAAATCTATGTGGCTCACGACCAACGTTAAAATGTCTGTAAATAATAAAAAAAGAGCTTTTAAAAAAATATAAAAATGAAGTAACACTATCATCATTTAAATGTTACAAAGAATATAATTGAATATATAAAAAGAAAATCAAGAACGCAAAAATTCAAAACGAATGACAGATTGCAAAAGATAGTAGGACAAAACCCCAAAAATTCTTCAAATATATTAATAGTAATAAGGTCAGGTCTGAGCATGTAGGCCCTTTACAAAGTAATCTAGAGTGGGTGACTGGGGACACAGCCCCAAATGATCCACAATGTCTCAAAAGTGATATGGTCCATGAATATTTAGGCAGAATAAAGGTGGCTAAAGCACCTGGACCAGATGGTATCCACCCACTGATCCTAAAAAAATTGAGCTCTGTCATTTCAAGGTCATTGTATTTAATTTTTAGGGACTCAATAATGACTGGAATGCTACCACTGGATTGGCATAGGGCTAATGTGGTGCCTATATTTAAAAAGGATCGAAGTATTTACCAAGTAACTATAGACCTGTTAGTTTAACTTCTATAGTTGGGAAGATACTGGAGAGTTTAATAAAAGACCGCATAGACGAGTTCTTGCTGGAAAAAAAATCTTTTAAGCAACAGACAGCACGGATTCATGAAAGACAGAAGTTGTCAGACAAACCTGATATCTTTTTATGAGGAGGTAAGTAAAACTTTGGACAGAGGGGTGGCGGTGGACATGGTATACTTGGATTTTGCAAAATCGTTCGATACAGTTCTGCACACACGGCTCATGTGTAAGGTAAAGTCTACAGGTTTGTAAACATCAGTTTGAAAATCTATTGAAAACTGGCTAAAAGACAGAATTCAGAGAGTGCTGGTTAAAGAGGAAGTAAACCCTGATGAGTTTACTTCCTCTTTGATTCCCAGCAAAGGTAAAGCATAATGGACTACTATGCATTGCATAGTAGTCCATTATGTGTCACTTACCTGACACAGGAGCCAGCGAAGTCACCACTGTCCCCTGTAGTCCGGAGCCTCCATCTTCTTGGTGGGTCTCGCTGCTCCGGCGCTGTCATTCGTCGGAGCCGCGATGACGTCACTCCCGCGCATGCACACGGGAGCCGCCACTCACGGCATATCGCCATTAACTGCGGCGCGCTCAGTGCGCCTGCACGCCGCTGTGTACGGTGCATGCGCCATACACAGCGGTGCCTGTCTTTCAGCAAATATCCCCTAAACCGTATAGGTTTAGGAGATATTTCTTGGACCTACAGGTAAGCCTTAATCTAGGCTTACCTGTAGGTAGTGATGGCCGAACGGTTCGCCCGGCGGTCGTTTCGCGGCGAATTTCCGACATTCGCGGTCCGCACGTTCGAACGCCTTTTTCCGTCGTTCGCCGCGGCGGACTTACGTGTTTAATGTATACAAGAACTTTAACCTTTGGTGACACGTTTATCATGTGATACAGGACAGCCAATTGAGACATGACAGCACATGGACACTTGTACATTCCCCCTAACCTATAAATACACCCGATCCGGTGGCCATTTTACATTCTTTCTTCTGTTAAGATAGGGACAGGTTCCTGTGTGGAGTAGGGAGAGATAAACCACTAGCTATTTGGTACACAAAAGTTCTTTTCAGGACTGGTATAGGTGTTAGGTGTTGATAGGTTTGCTGTGCTGCTGATTCTTGCAGCAGCCTGAGTGTCTTTTGTTAGTTTAGAGAAAGGGAAAGGACGGTGTATGCTACAGGGACAGCCAGATTAGTCTTTCATCATCATCATCATCATCATCATCATTAGCTGTTACTATCAAGGTCCACAAAAGAGCTGTTCCAGTAACCACTAATCGTTCTCTTTTTTTGCCAATTTGTATAGGGACAGGAAGGAAGCAGTGTTGTCAGGCAGTGAGGGTAATTTTAAAGACTTGCTGTTATTATTAGTTCCACAAAGGTTCTTTTCAGGACTGGTATCAGTGGTACAGTAATAGGCTTGTACATGTATAATATTCTTTCTTCCAAATATAGAAAGGATATTATACTTGACTGCTGCCCTTCTGCTGCAGTCTGCTAAACATTCACAACTCACTTGTTCCACAAAAGTTCTTATAAGGACTGGTAACTTGGTATAGGGTGCTACGGTACATAGGCTTGAGTGCGGTACAGTCTGCTGTTCTGTAAGGACCGCTATCGGTCCACAATAGATAGGGTTGACGTGCACCACTGCTGACCGCTGCCCTATACTGCAGCAGTCCTTCAGCGGTATAGGGACTGACGTACAGTCTGCTAATCACTAACACACAACCTGCTTGTTCCACAAAAGTTCTTATAAGGACTGGTAACTTGGTATAGGGTGCTACGGTACATAGGCTTGAGTGCGGTACAGTCTGCTGTTCTGTAAGGACCGCTATCGGTCCACAATAGATAGGGTTGACGTGCACCACTGCTGACCGCTGCCCTATACTGCAGCAGTCCTTCAGCGGTATAGGGACTGACGTACAGTCTGCTAAACACTAATACACAACCTGCTTGGTCCACAAAAGTTCTTATAAGGACTGGTAACTTGGTATAGGGTGCTACGGTACATAGGCTTGAGTGCGGTACAGTCTGCTGTTCTGTAAGGACCGCTATCGGTCCACAATAGATAGGGTTGACGTGCACCACTGCTGACCGCTGCCCTATACTGCAGCAGTCCTTCAGCGGTATAGGGACTGACGTACAGTCTGCTAAACACTAATACACAACCTGCTTGGTCCACAAAAGTTCTTATAAGGACTGGTAACTTGGTATAGGGTGCTACGGTACATAGGCTTGAGTGCGGTACAGTCTGCTGTTCTGTAAGGACCGCTATCGGTCCACAATAGATAGGGTTGACGTGCACCACTGCTGACCGCTCACCTATACTGCAGCAGTCCTTCAGCGGTATAGGGACTGACGTACAGTCTGCTAATCACTAACACACAACCTGCTTGTTCCACAAAAGTTCTTATAAGGACTGGTAACTTGGTATAGGGTGCTACGGTACATAGGCTTGAGTGCGGTACAGTCTGCTGTTCTGTAAGGACCGCTATCGGTCCACAATAGATAGGGTTGACGTGCACCACTGCTGACCGCTGCCCTATACTGCAGCAGTCCTTCAGCGGTATAGGGACTGACGTACAGTCTGCTAAACACTAACACACAACCTGCTTGGTCCACAAAAGTTCTTATAAGGACTGGTAACTTGGTATAGGGTGCTACGGTACATAGGCTTGAGTGCGGTACAGTCTGCTGTTCTGTAAGGACCGCTATCGGTCCACAATAGATAGGGTTGACGTGCACCACTGCTGACCGCTGCCCTATACTGCAGCAGTCCTTCAGCGGTATAGGGACTGACGTACAGTCTGCTAAACACTAATACACAACCTGCTTGGTCCACAAAAGTTCTTATAAGGACTGGTAACTTGGTATAGGGTGCTACGGTACATAGGCTTGAGTGCGGTACAGTCTGCTGTTCTGTAAGGACCGCTATCGGTCCACAATAGATAGGGTTGACGTGCACCACTGCTGACCGCTCACCTATACTGCAGCAGTCCTTCAGCGGTATAGGGACTGACGTACAGTCTGCTAATCACTAACACACAACCTGCTTGTTCCACAAAAGTTCTTATAAGGACTGGTAACTTGGTATAGGGTGCTACGGTACATAGGCTTGAGTGCGGTACAGTCTGCTGTTCTGTAAGGACCGCTATCGGTCCACAATAGATAGGGTTGACGTGCACCACTGCTGACCGCTCACCTATACTGCAGCAGTCCTTCAGCGGTATAGGGACTGACGTACAGTCTGCTAATCACTAACACACAACCTGCTTGTTCCACAAAAGTTCTTATAAGGACTGGTAACTTGGTATAGGGTGCTACGGTACATAGGCTTGAGTGCGGTACAGTCTGCTGTTCTGTAAGGACCGCTATCGGTCCACAATAGATAGGGTTGACGTGCACCACTGCTGACCGCTGCCCTATACTGCAGCAGTCCTTCAGCGGTATAGGGACTGACGTACAGTCTGCTAAACACTAATACACAACCTGCTTGGTCCACAAAAGTTCTTATAAGGACTGGTAACTTGGTATAGGGTGCTACGGTACATAGGCTTGAGTGCGGTACAGTCTGCTGTTCTGTAAGGACCGCTATCGGTCCACAATAGATAGGGTTGACGTGCACCACTGCTGACCGCTGCCCTATACTGCAGCAGTCCTTCAGCGGTATAGGGACTGACGTACAGTCTGCTAAACACTAATACACAACCTGCTTGGTCCACAAAAGTTCTTATAAGGACTGGTAACTTGGTATAGGGTGCTACGGTACATAGGCTTGAGTGCGGTACAGTCTGCTGTTCTGTAAGGACCGCTATAGGTCCACAATAGATAGGGTTGACGTGCACCACTGCTGACCGCTCACCTATACTGCAGCAGTCCTTCAGCGGTATAGGGACTAAGAGTTTTGTCACAGGGTCATTTAAAAAATGACATGCAGAGGAAGAGGCAGGCCCTTCCGCAGGGGTGGTAGGGGTAGGGCAGGAGCAACAGGCTTGAGCCAAAGTGGGAAGTTGCAGAAGGTGCGTTCAATTACTTTAAAGGATGCACCAGACTTGGTTGAGTGGCTCGCTCAGCCTTACTCTTCTGCACCCTCCTCATCCTCTCGATCTGCACCCTCTTCTTCACTCTCTGCTATGTGCACCCCCAAAGACACTACCACCAACAACACGACCACCACCACCACCACCACATACCTTCCGCTTGAGTCACTGGAATTATTTTCCGATCCATATCAAGAGGACATTTCTGATGCGCAGCCACTCTTGGTATTGGATCAGGAAGAGGAGGTAGCAACAAGCGCTACTCAGCAGTCTGACGCCAGTACCCAGATCAGCCCAAGGAGGAGGTTGGTCCCCGGTGTTGCTGCCTACTCTACTTATAGCGGTGGGGAAGGTGACGTTGATGATGACGTGTCTAGTGATGTCACGTGGGTGCCCACAAGAGAGGAAGAGGAGGGGAGTTCAGAGGGAGATATGGACCAGCAGATAGGGAGGAGAAGCAGCAATGACTTACATTGCACAGCAGGGACAAAGCAGACTGCAAATGTATCAGGAGCGAGTCATCGACCATGTACGGTCACATCTGGCGCTCCCAGGACACCGGCACATGGCTCCGCAGTGTGGGCTTTTTTTAACGTGTCCGCTGCTGACAATAGCGTTGCCATCTGCAATCTTTGCAGTCAACGCGTTAGTCGCGGTAAGCCCAATACTCACCTAGGGACGACCGCCTTAAGAAGGCACATGAGCAGCCATCACCGAGCCCAGTGGGAGCAACGGAACACACAAAGCCACACTGCAGGCTCTCACCGTCCAGCCTCGTCTTCTACTTCTCCTTCTCCTCTCTCCTCACAATTGTCCTCCACTCCACCTTCCATCACGCCAAGCTCACATTTTTCTGCAAAAAGGCAGGCTTCCGTGGGCCTAATGTTTGAGCGTAAAAAAATGATGACGCCGGATAACCCTCTTGCCCAACGGTTGGCGGCTGGCTTGTCAGAACTCATAGCCCGCCAACTACTGCCATATAAACTGGTGGACTCGGAGGCCTTTCGCAAATTTGTGGCCATTGGAACACCACAATGGAAGGTCCCAGGAAGGAAGTATTTCTCAGAGAAGGGCATCCCAGAGCTATATGGCCATGTTCAGCGGCAAGTGAATGTATCTCTGGCACACAGTGTCGGTGCCAAGATACATCTGACCACAGACACGTGGTCTAGCAAACACGGGCAGGGAAGGTATATCAGTTTTACTGCCCACTGGGTGAACCTTCTGACGGCCGTCAAGCATGTAACCCGTGGCACCCGTGTAGATTTGGTTTTACCGCCACGGATTGCATGCAGGCCTGACTCTTCTTCTCCTCCTCCTACTCCATCCTCCTCCCTCTCCTCCTCAGCTGCCTCCTCCTTTTCCGCTGCTAGCGTCTCTTCCACTGCACCGCCCAAGCTCCCCAGAACCTATTCCACATGCCAGGTGAGACGTTGCCATGCCGTGCTGCGTCTGTTGTGCCTGGAAGCAAAGAGCCACACTGGCCCGGCACTCCTTTCAGCTTTGCGTTCACAGGCAGATGAGTGGCTAACACCGCTCAATTTGACAGTTGGTAAAGTGGTGTGTGACAACGGTGCCAATCTGCTTAGCGCATTGAAACAGGGCAAAATCACGCACGTGCCGTGCATGGCACACGTCTTAAACTTGGTCGTGCAGCGATTCCTTGTCAAATACCCTGGGGTCCAGGACATCTTGCGGCAGGCAAGGAAAATCTCGGCCCATTTCAGAAGATCTTACACGGCCATGGCTCGCCTTGCTGACATTCAGCGGCGACACCATCTGCCGGTCAGACGTCTTATTTGCGATTGCCCGACGCGATGGAACTCAACCTTCTATATGCTTGATAGGCTGCTCCAGCAGAAACGTGCAGTTAACGTCTACCTGTATGAACTCTGCGAAAGAAACGGTTCTGGGGAGCTGGGTTTTTTTTCACCGCGCCAGTGGCTGCTCATGCGCGACACATGCAGACTTCTGCGGCCATTTGAGGAGATCACCAAACTGGTCAGTCGCAGCCATGGCGCCATCAGTGACATGGTACCTTATGCCTTCTTTCTGGAGCGTGCATTGCGTCGTGTCATTGATCAGGCTGTGGAGGAGCAGGAGCGGGAAGATGAGGAAGTCGCAATGCTGGATGAATTCCCAGGGGGGGCTACTCTATCTGAGACAAGTCAACAACAGGAGTCTGATGAGGAGTCAGAGGAGGATGGTGCCGGGGCGGATGAGCAGGAGCAAGAAGAGCATGCTTTAAACCTTTCTGGGATCCCTGTTGTGCGAGGATGGGGAGAGGAGAATGAAGAGGACGACATTATCCTGGATGATGAGCAGGAGCCAGGCCACCACACCGCTTCCACTTTAGTGCAAATGGGGGCCTTCATGCTCCAGTGTTTTAATAGGGACCCCCGTATAAAAAGCATGAGGGTCAAGGACCAGTACTGGGTGGCAACGTACTTAGACCCCCGGTACAAACACAAAATGGCGGAAATGTTACCGCCGTCGCAGAGGGCTGTCAGAATGCAGCACTTCCAGGCCTTGCTTCGAGAAATGCTGCATTCTGCTTTTGCGTGCGCTGGCAGAGGAGCAATTCCCACTCCCAGAGAAGGATTTGCGGGTACCAATCCAACAGCGCCTGCAAGAAGAGGCCGGTTTGAAGATGTGTTGGTGACTTCGGATATGAGGTCATTCTTTCAGCCGACCCATCGACAGGTGTCATCCGGATCCAGCATCAGGGAACGCCTAGACCGTCAGGTGTCCGACTACATTGGGTTAACGGCCGATGTGGACGCTCTGAGGAGTGATGAACCCCTAGACTACTGGGTGGGCAGGCTTGACCTCTGGCCAGAGCTTGCCCAATTTGCAATCGAACTGTTGGCTTGCCCCTCATCCAGTGTCCTGTCCGAAAGGACGTTCAGCGCAGCAGGGGGGATTGTGACCGATAAGCGTACTCGCCTAGCTCACCACAGTGTTAACTACCTCACATTTCTAAAAATGAATGAGGCATGGATCTCGGAGGAATTCAACACATGTGATCAGTAGACCATGTATATGTCTATAAACAATTTTTGGAATCAAGCACACAGACCTTCTTAATTCATTTGGCTCACTTCCCTGACCCAAAAAAGCACACCGTACTATATGCCCCTACCCTCCTCTTTGAAGAGGTTGAGCGGTGTCATATTTCTACTGGGGCTGCTTATTATGAGGGGTTCCCACCATCCCTGTGCTGTGCTGACTTCCTCCTGGGTGTTCTTATTATGAGGGGCTCCCACCATCCCTGTGCTGTGCTGACTTCCTCCTGGGGGTTCTTATTATGAGGGGATCACACCATCCCTGTGCTGTGCTGACTTCCTCCTGGGGCTGCTTACGGTGCTGCTGTCAGCGCTGTATGTCACGGAGCTGCTGTCAGCGCTGTATGTCACGGAGCTGCTGTCAGCGCTGTATGTCACGGAGCTGCTGTCAGCGCTGTATGTCACGGAGCTGCTGTCAGCGCTGTATGTCACGGAGCTGCTGTCAGCGCTGTATGTCACGGAGCTGCTGTCAGCGCTGTATGTCACGGAGCTGCTGTCAGCGCTGTATGTCACGGAGCTGCTGTCAGCGCTGTATGTCACGGTGCTGATGTCAGTGCTCTGTATTACGGTGCTGCTGTCAGTGCTCTGTATCTCCTGCACCCTCTTGTTTGCCTACCCTGGTCCCTGACCTTCCCTCTCCTCCATTGCCTTCATTAGCTCCATAGTCCTGAATTGTCAGAACAATTTCCCAAATAAAAAAAAAATGCTTGTAGTTATCGATCCCAAATTCACCTCATACATGTATTATGCTATTGTCCAGGTGGTGGGACTACGTGCTACCCCCTAATAATTACCCCGTGGCCGCAAATTCGACCTAAAGGTTTGCGAAATTCGCCTCCCATTGAAGTCAATGGAGCCCGCGGCGAACGGTCGTTTTCGCGAACGTTTGTGTCCGTTCGCGTTTCGCGTTCGCGAAACGTCCCGTCGGAAGTTCGTCCATCACTACCTGTAGGTCAAAGTGGTTTGTAAGGGTTTACAACCACTTTAATGATTCTTATTCTGAATGGTCTAAGGCTATCAGTGGTGCACCCCAAGATTCAGTGTTGGGACCCTTGCTTTTTAATATCTTTATAAATGATATTGGGTCTGGGATTAAAAGTACCATTTCTGTCTTTGCAGATGACACCAAGCTATGCAGTGGAATAACGTCCTTACAGAATGTCTTTCATTTACAAGCCAACCTCAATGCACTGTTTAATTGGGCAACTAAGTGGCAAATAAGGTTTAATGTTGTTAAATGTAAAGTTATGCACTTGAGGGCTAAGAATGCATCATACATACTAGGGGGAGTACAACTGGGGGAATCAATGGTGAAGTATCTGGGGGTTTTGGTAGATCATAAACTCAATAATAACATGCAATGCCAAGCTGCGGTTTCCAAAGTCTTTTCTTGTATTAAGAGAGGTATGGACTCCAGAGAGAGAGATATATCTGTAATGTACAAATTATTAGTAAGACCTTATCTGGAGAATGAAGTTCAGTTTTGGGCACTGGTTCTCAAAAAGGATATTGGGGAACTGGAGAAAATGCAGAGAAAGGAAACCAAACATGGCATGGAGGAGCTCAACTATGAGGAAAGATTAGAGACACTGAGAAGAGGAGATTAAGGGAAGATATGATCACCATGTACAAATACATAAGTGGTCCATATAGTGATCTTGGTGTTGAGTTATTTCACTTTAAGGCAGGGGTCTCAAACTGGCGGCCCTCCAACTGTTGCGAAACTACAAGTCCCATCATGCCTCTGGCTGTGGCAGCCATGCTTGTAACTGTCAGCCTTGCAATGCCTCATGGGACTTGTAGTTTCACAACAGCTGGAGGGCCACCAGTTTGAGACCCCTGCTTTAAGGTCATCACAGAGGACAAGGGGGCACTCTTTATCTCTAGAGGAAAAGAGATTTCATCCCCAAATACGCAAATGTTTCTTCACAGTAAGAGCTGTGAAAATGTGGAATAGACTATCTCAGTAGATTGCTTTAAAAAAAGGCCCGGATTCTTTCCTAAATGTAGATATATCTGGGTACCAACATTTTTACGTAAAGTGATCCAGGGAAAATCTGATTGCCTCTCGGGGGATCAGGAAGGAATTTTTTCCCCCCTGCTGTAGCAAATTGGATCAAGCTTTGCTGGGGTTTTTTCGCCTTCCCCTGGAGCAATTTTGGGTTAGGATTGTGTATATGAGATTGTATTTATTTAATTTTTTGATTGAACTAGATGGACTTGTGTCTTTTTTCAACCTGACTAACTATGTAACTATGTAAAATAAATAGTAAATAAATGCACTGGTGATAGTATAGAGAAACAAAAAGGGGGACAAAAAAACACCAAATTCTATTCAATTTAATTTTCAAAAGAATTTTGACAAAAAATTACAACTTCAAAAACCTTGCCATACCTCTTAACCTTCTTAGCGGTATTCCTGAGTTTGGCTCGGGGTGAATTTTCCATACCAAGTGGTAACCCTGAGCCACACTCAGGGCTGCATCGCAGTATCCATGGAAAGGTACTTACCTTTTCCCCTGGATCCTGCGATGCCTCCCCGCTGAGTGCGGTGGATGTGCCTTCCGCACAATGTACTGTTTGCCGGGTTCCGTTCCCTGCGAGCAGCGCAACACATGGGGACGGAGCCCGGCGAGAAATTAAAAAAGGTGCAAAAAACTGAACACATACAGTATACTGTAATCTTACAGATTACATTACTATATCAAATAATTTCACCTCCCTAGTGCTTTGTCCAGTGCCCTGCATGCAGTTTTATATTATATATACTGTTCTTTCTGCATGGAAACTGTAGAATGTCCATAGTGACTTAGAAATGTATAGATAGGCAACTCCTATCCTCATATTAATTAGTGGTTCCAAATTAATAATAGCTACTGCAGTAGAGAACAGACACAAAATATATATATATCCTTCAGAATAACTGTTCTGCTTTATTATGACACAATTGAAGGTTTTTATACACATGATTATGTAGGTATCACATTAATATTACAATTGTACGTTTATGGTAACAAGGGACGTAACATAGGCAGACTAATTCTAAATCAGGACTGGAAAGAATGCAAACATGTAATGAAAACATTATTAGTGCCGTGTGCACAGTGAGGGCAGTGTGCAATACATACAAAATAGAAAACAATTATATACAGAACTTACAAATTTCCTTTACAATAGCAACCAAAAAGTGTCCCTTTACGTCAAAAACAGTTTTAGACCAGCTAGAAAACATTGATAATAAATTAGAACACTTGCAGAATTGAGTGACAGTGATTTGTGGGGAAATTCGTCATCAGACACCGAAAGTGACGTCAGCGACAATTCTGCAAATGAGCAAATTTCTGTGTTTTTGAGTTGATTACATTATTGAATAAATGTTATTAGTATTATATTATTATTTTTGATAATTATTTATAGCTATTTATTATATTCTAATTCATGATTTTATGTTTCAAACTTTATCATACCCGGGATGTCTACAAGACTCTTGTTTGGACATATTTAAGTGAGTTATTCATAAGTATTACAGGCTTACAATATAAAACGACAAATTTCCATGCAAAACAATGTACCGCTTTCAGCATCAAAAATTTGACATAATCATACCGCCAGGGAGGCTAAGTGATTAGCTTTTCGTTCTCAGGAGTACAGATCTTTGTCCCAAGCATATTTGAAAGAATGTGTAAAACTTTTTTTTTCAAGGAAGTTTTAGCATCTCAACATGGCGAAGTTGAAGTTATACACTTTGGGGAACAGATGGCAAAAATCAGTATTTGTGCAATGAAACCGGTTTCACAAAAATCACGCTCCTCATCTCTAGCTGGCATTAAAGGACACCCAAGACCATTCCGTGACTGACACACATGTACAATATCTCAAGAAAAGCTATAAGAGGATTAAGACGTGGGCAGCAAAATTGCAATGAGAAAAAATGATCGCAATTAAGGCAAAAACAAATGAATAAGTTATATAGATGGAATTAGTACCACGATATGGGGTCTATTTATCAAAGATTCCTGCTAGATGTATGATCTGCCTACCCATGTTAGACTATTGGGTTCATTTATCAAAGATGGATATTGCAGACACTGATGAACGAGTCTCATAGCACATCATTGGAAGTTGTGTTATTTATAACATGTGAAATAAACAAGACTCTCTGATGGATGTGCCCTGCTGTCTTTCCAATGATCCGGTAAAATCCTTAACGTTGAATCTGCTTTTTCACCTCTAACATATTTGTCGTACATTTTTTTCTCAGTTATATTTATATTATTCCTCCATGCTTTTTTTTTATTCTTCAATAAGAATGAATGGATCTGGTTGAGTAAGCCTGACTTGCTCCAGATTGGTCCCATCTTTGGTTTGCGGTTGGTTAGCCCCAGAGAACAGTCTGCTCCTTTTGTGAACTGGTAACAAGATCCTTTGGAACATATAATGGAGCCACCACTTCTAATGTCCCATACACACGACCGGTTTTCCCGTTGGAATAAACTCTGAAGGTTTTTCCGACAGAGTTCAGCTGAAACTGTCTTGCGTACACACGATCACACCAAAGTCCGACAGTCAAGAACGCGGTGACGTACAACACGTACGACAGGACTAAAAAAAGGAAGTTCAATAGCCAGCAGCCAATAGCTTCCGTCTTGCACTTGATTCAGAGCATGCGTCGTTTTTGGTCCGTCAGAACAGCATACAGATAAGCGGGTTTTCCTGATAGGCAGTGGCGGAACTACCGCCATAGCAGCACATGCGGGCGCTATGGGGCCCGCAGTCAAATGGGGCCCGGTGAGGACAGGCGCTATGGCTCCGCGGGAGATAGCGGGCGGCTCCGCGGGTGGCCCGCGGGCAGTCCGCGGCTCCGCGGGTGGTCCGCGGGCGGCTCCGCGGGTGAGAGCTGGCGGTCCGCGGGCGGCCCACGGCTCCGCGGGTGGACCGGGGCGGCTCCGCGGGTGAGAGCGGGCAGTCCGCGGGGGGCTCCGCGGGTGATAGTGGGAGGCAGATGAGAGTGGCCGGTCCGCTGGTGAGAGAGTGGGCGTGAGCGGGCTGGCCAATCAGGGAGCTGACGGGCGAGGGAGCATAGAGATGACATCATCTCTCGCCGCCCTCTCATCCCTGCAGTGCAGTTCCCCCCTCACTGTGCAGGCAGCCAGGAAGCAGAGAGATGACATTATCTCTCTGCTGCCTGACTGATAATCTGCTGCCTGACTCTGTGACACAGCAGGAAAGTGGCAGAGCAAGTGACAATCCATAATGTGTGGCAGGCGACGTGGCAAGTGACAATCCGTAACGTGTGGCAGGTGACGTGGCAAGTGAAAATCTATGACGTGGCAAATGACAATCCATAATGTGTGGCAGGCAACGTGGCAAGTGACAACCAGGGACATGGCAAGTGACAATCCGTAACGTGTGGCAGGTGACAACCTGGATGTGGCAAGTGACAATCCGTAACATGTGGCAGGTGACGTGGCAAGTGAAAATCCGTGACGTGACAAGTGACAATCCGTAATGTGTGGCAGGTGACGTGGCAAGTGACAACCCGGGACGTGCAAGTGACAATCCATAATGTGTGGCAAGTGACAATCTAGGATGTGGTAAGTGACAATCTGTAATGTGTGGCAATCTAGGACGTGGCAAGTGACAATCCGTAATGTGTGGCAGGTGACGTGGCAAGTGACAACCTGGATGTGGCAAGTGACAATCTGTAACATGTGGCAGGTGACGTGGCAAGTGAAAATCCGTGACGTGACAATCCGTAATGTGTGGCAGGTGACGTGGCAAGTGACAACCTGGATGTGGCAAGTGACAATCCGTAACATGTGGCAGGTGACGTGGCAAGTGAAAATCCGTGATGTGACAAGTGACAATCCGTAATGTGTGGCAGGTGACGTGGCAAGTGACAATCCGTAATGTGTGGCAGGTGACGTGGCAAGTGACAACCCGAGACGTGGCAAGTGACAATCTAGGACATGGCAAGTGACAATCCGTAATGTGTGGCAGGTAATGTGGCAAGTGACAATCCGGGACTTGGCAAGTGGATAATCCACAACATGTGGCAGGTGACATTCTGCAACGTGTGACAAGTGACAATCTGCATCTGGTGGCAGGTGACGTGGCAAGTGGACAATCTGCAATGTGTAGCAGGTGATGTGACAAGTGACAATCCTTAATGTGTGGCAAGTGACAATCCAGGACGTGGCAAGTTACAATCCATAATGTGTGGCAAGTGACGTGGCAAGTGACAATCCAGGACGTGGCAAGTGACAATCCATAATGTGTGGCAGGTGACTTGGCAAGTGACAATCTGGGATGTGGCAAGTGGACAATCCGCAACATGTGGTAGGTGACATTCCGCAACGTTTGACAAGTTACAATCTGCATCTGGTGGCAGGCGATGATGGCAAGTGACACGCTCAGGGATCCCACTGATTTTGCATTATGGTGAGTTGAACTATTTCATTTTATATAACAGAACAGAAATTGGTTAAAAGGCCTGGAGGTCAGCAATGTGTTCCCTTCAGGGGCTGCATAGAGTATACTGCATACTTTGTTGTTCAAAATTAATATAAGCCGTTGCCTGGGTACTGTGCCACATGGGTGTGGTAGTCTGTTGTTTAATGGCATTAGTTCATTTTTTTTGGTGGGGGGGGGGGCCCATACAACATTTTGGAAGTGGGTGAAAGTGCCCGGTATTGAAGTAGTTATTAAAAAAGTATTCTAATTCTATAGGGCCTGCCCTAAAAATGATGTATTGTCCTCAATCACTAAGGAAGAAATAAGATAGAGGTGGACTCCTCCAAAACACAGAATCTCCATTGGGTCCTACCGTAAGGTCAGTAGTGAGTAGCTAGGAGCCCACACTCCAGGCTGGAGCAGGGACTTCTCACAAACAAACATAGGCATCCCATCCTATAATCCCCTTAGCTTAGTATGTAAGGACAGGATCCCCATTGGGATAATGATGTAAGGTCTTTACAGTTATAATTAGCCTCCACAAGCATGGGCCTCTTGCATACACTACTAGGGACCCACCTTATAACCCTTCTAGCTCAGTAAATAAGAGAAGGGACTCCGTTGGGTCTGACAGCGAGGTTAGCAATGAGTAGCAGTTAGCCCACTATCCAGAATGGAGCATGGGCTTCTTGCACACACTACTAGTGGTCACACGTTGTAACACAGGACCCCCATTGGGTCCTGATGTAAGGTCACTAGTGAGTTCTAGTAAGCCCCCACAAGCATGGGCTTTTTGCATACACTACTAGGGACCCACCTTAAAACCCTCTTAACTCAGAAAATAAGAGAAAGAACCCCGTTGGGCAGTCAGGTCAGTAATGAGTAGCAGTTGGCCCCCAGTCCAAAATGGAGCATGGGTTCCTTCTATATACTATTAGGGATCACACTTTCTTAGCCCCCTAACAAAAAATAAAGACAAAATCCCCACTGGGGATGGAGATCGGGCTTCCTATAAATGGCAGCAACAACAAAAAAAGGAGATTGGTTGATGGATAGGGACACTATGGGGATTACATGGATGCAATAGTATGGGTCTAATTCCGCGTACACACGACCGGACTTTTCGAGGGACTAGGTCCGACAGACTTTCGACGGAGTTCTGACGGAGTTCTGACAGAGCTCTGACGGACTTTCCGAATGAACGGACTTGGCCACACACAATCACACCAAAGTCCGACGGATTCGAACGCGATGACGTATGACTGGACTAGAATACGGAAGTTCATAGCCAGTAGACAATAGCTGCCCTCGTGTCGGTTTTTGTCCGTCGGTCTAGCATACACACGAGCGGATTTCTCGGTAGGAACTGGGTCCGGCGGAGTTCTGTCGGAAAAATTTGAAACATGTTCCATTTCTAAAGTCTGTCAGACTTTTGCAAATCAAAAGTCCGCTGCAGCCCACACACGATTGAATGGTCTACCGGAATCATTCCGTCGGACTTTTGATGTTGAAAAGTCCGGTCGTGTGTACGCGGCATAAAGGTCCCTTTTACAAATTCAATGCGCACCAGGCAGGTTCAAGATATCTCATTCCTTTTTTTTAATTGAATGGCTGTTGGCTTAGAATTTGTGATATTGTTTCATCACTTTTTGCAATTTTGACTCACTTCCCATTTTGCAGCAAGTAAGTTCTTGGATGTGTACAGAGAAGCACTGGTACTAAAGTTCCCCTCACTTGAAAGACTTATGAAACATTCAATAGTTAAGAGCATCCGATACATCAAACGCATTTTTGGGGGGGGAAGCCTTTCCCTTCTTCAGGGCTTGAGCAGTTGATGTTAATAAAGTCGACTTAAGGATTCATGAAGACTAGCGTCTCCTGTTTTCAGCCAGGCTTTAACCATTAGAGTTTTCAAAAAGTCCTTCAAGTGAGATGAACCAAGCATTCCTCCATATACCTTTTATAATTTAATGTCGGGCAAGGGCTTTCTTTGTGTCTATCAGAGAGGTAGCAGCCTAGGGCCGGAACAGAGGCCATCCATGCTATATTTATTTTATAAAGGATTTTATTAATATTCAATCCAACAGCCAAGCTCAACAGATAGATGATTACATTGAATATTGAGCAAAACAGATCATAAAAAATAAAGAAGGATACTAAAGTCCAAGGAAGGCATCGCGTAACAGCAATAAGTCAAACATCATGATCCGGAGTGTCTTGGAAACGCTGCGAAAAAACAAAAATGTCCAAACATAGAATCAAATGCAGCTGAACGCATGACCTTATGCTTAATAAATGTGCATGTAGAGGAAAATACAATATAAAAATGCAATGATTTTAGCACCGTAACCATCCCAACCAGGACATTGCCTGGTGCCGTGATACATTTAGAAGGTAAGCTTGGAAAATGAAACTACAGCGAGAAAAAGATAAGAAAAAAAAGGAGGGTAGAAGAGAAGAAGGAGAGTCCACGTGGCGTGTGTCAGAAATGTATTGAATCGAGAGGAGAGCAGTATCGAATCTGGAAGGTTGAATGTACTGCTATATTTCAATCATGGATCTGCTTCTTTGAAAGAAAAATTACTTTTCGGTGGACCAACCAAAGCCAATTTTCATTTATTTGGGTCTAGAGCAGGGATCTCCAAACTTTCTAAGGAAATAGCCAGTTTACTGTAATTCAGACTTTGAGGGGGTGCGGAAGGGACTGTGCCCTGTGGGAGTAAAGAATGCCCGATCTTTGGTATTAGGGGGAGGAATAGATGTTTTTTGTGGGAGGAATAGTGCCCTATTGTTGTTGTAAGTTAAAAGAATTGTGCTGAGACTCGAAAATAAAAACCTGTTGTAGCGCAATCAACCCAAGGGTAGCACATGTCTATGACTTCACTCACCATACAACTGTGATTACATAAAAAGTGTTTATTGATACCAGAAAGTAGGAAAAAACTACATGATAAAACATCATACATACAAAGCATAAAAGCGATAAAAACTCTATAAAAGCTATAAAAACACCCATCTCTGGAAGGGTGGTATATGACCACCAATGTGCAATAGCAATAGAGGAATACTGTGAAAAAATTAAATAACGTTTCCCCAGACTTCAATGGCTTATTAAGGATGTAGTTGGTCTTTGTAAAAGCTAGGTTGGACTGTTGATTAGAGAATGCTAATTGGATGAGGGGGTTAAGTTACTCCATGATGTAGAAACAAAGATATATGATTATTAACTCTCGCGGTCCATGCTAAGAAATTGTAGGTGAAACATTACTGTTTGTAGTAGATGATAGACATGTGCGGCGTCAATAAATTCATTTAGTTTAGATCCGCTCCGTTTCGTGTTAGAATTAATTTGTATTTCGTAATTCGTGTCCGAAATTCAATTTGGATTCGTACCAAATAAGAATTTTTGTTAGGTTCGTTAACTTTTCGTAATAATTACGGATGTTCATTATGATGAATTTATCATTATGAGGGGCTCCCACCATCCCTGTGCTGTGCTGACTTCCTGGGTTTTTTAACTTTATCATAATGAATAATCGTAATTAACGAACATTCTTATTTTGTCCGATTCTGAATCTCCCATTGACTACCAGTACCCATCTCCCACTCCCATATTAAAAAAGGTAATTTTTCCAACCCTCACTCAGCAGCAGAAGAAAACCTCTGATTGGTCAACAAAACACCAGTCACGTTTCCGTTGTAACAAAATTTGGATCCGAAATTCGTAAACGAAATTTCGTATTTTGTACAAAATTCGGAAGCATAGAAATTTGTATTTCGGATCCTCCCAAATGTACAAATTTACGGAAATTTGTATGAATTTTCGATTCGTACGAAACTAATCGCACATGTCTAGTAGATGAATCAAATGAGGAAGTGGCTTGGTGGGGGTTGGGTTAGGGTAACAGTGGTCCAGAGGAGGTGTGCAAATGGGGTGATTTTGTTACTGTGTAAAAATCAATGCGGTGGTGAATTAATCACTTGAATTATGGAACGATGTCACAATCCTCCATAATCTCGCTCACACTGTACCTAAAAAACCCCTATGAAGACTTGCTCCAGTTCTCCATATCCGATAAAGTGAAACAACTGAAGTTGTAATGAAGGACCAGTCCATTCAAAGTAATGATCAATATACTTATCAGTTCCTGAGAATCCATGGATTCAATGTCTCAGAGTGTATTCCCATTTAATTGGAAACGCCAACCACGCCGAATATGATGGAATTGAGATGAGGTCAAATTTATGTCATCCAGAGATGGGGCCTGTTAGCCTGACCAGTTTTGCCGATCCCTGTCGGCTGCATCAAAGGTCCGTTACAGATTGTGGTCCCATTCTCAAGGAATTATTATTATTATTATACAGAGATTTTTTTGGGAAAACCCAAATGGAGAGTGAACGGGATTTTGACGGTGCAATATTTTGAGTTATTCAAGAAAAAAATTCCAAAGAATACTAAAAGAATATATTTATTTTAACAATTTGATAAAAAAGCAACATTGCTAGATATACAGAAATGTTACATATAATAACTGGTCCGAGTAACAGTTGAGTTAAGTTGCTTGTAGCCAATTATCCCAACATGTTTCGCAATAGCTTCCTCAGGGGATATAGGGCCTTTTCTTTTAAAGCTCTGGGCATTTTGGTTATACTGATAGGTACTTTTGTTCTTATTCACTTTTATATTTTTTGTATTATTGTTCATTAATTATTTTGTTTTGATGTTATTCTATTGTTAGCTTCTATATCCCCTGAGGAACCTATTGCGAAACATGTCGGGATAATTGGCTACAAGCACCTTAACTCAACTATTACTCGGACCGGTTATTATATGTAACATTTCTGTAAATCTAGCAACGTTGCTTTTTTTAACAAATTGTTAAAAATGGAATTTTTTTGAATAACTCAAAATATTACCCCGTCAAAATCCTGTTCTCTCTCCATTTGGGTTTTCCCCAAAAAATCTTTGAATATTTCTAACTGGGATGAGGTGCCATATTCTTCAGGTGTTGATGGAAGCTGAAATCAAAATTTTAAATATTATTATACAGGTTTTATATTGCGCCAACAGTTTACACAGCGCTTTACAACATGAGGGCAGACATTACAGCTACATTACAATTTGGTAAAGTCCATATAGCAAGTAGGGATCATGCACAGGTAATCAGGCAAAGGCAAAGTCCATATAGCAAAGCTGGGGTCATGCACGGATAATCAGCAGAAGGAAGGTCAAGAAGCAAGCAAGGGGATGAGGCAGGAGAGGAGGTCAACAGGTCTGGAACGAGCCGGGTCAAGAACAGGAGATCCAAAAAGTATCACAGAGGTTCAGGAGTAGAGGAAGCTGATGAAAAACCAGCAATTTGGGTCAGACAGTGGCAGCCTTTTACAGGCCAACAGGGGGATCCATCTGTCACATGATGTGCCTATTGCACCAATTTGTTCTACTGGCAAGATTGCCATTTCCCTGACACCAATCCACATCACATCACACATACATCGTGTACCCGCCAGCAAGGTAAACCTACCTATGCTCTTTCACTGTCTCCCCACTCTTTTGGGGACTTTACTCTGTTGCTCCAATGGTGCAAGGCTTGGGTTGAGTAGCCAATCTACACTCTCCAATCAAAATATGAAAGAGGTGAAAGTCACATAAAAAAAAGAGTAATTTTACAAACTATTATAATAAAAAACTCGAAATGCTACTTATTGAAAACATACTTCAGATTCCTCTTAACAGGAAGAATGTGACACAAATATTTCTCTATAGATCACACGCCAACGCGGAGCCTACAGGAATGCTAAGCACCTCTCCCGCCATTAGGACTTTCAGGCTACAGCTTGGAAGAACAAAGCCAAACAGAAACGGGACTGGTTTTCCGGGGGTTAGGCTTTTTTTTTAAACTGGCATGTGAAATCGAAAAATAAAATACAAAATGACATCAGTTAGGGGCTCTAGAGCTTCCACTCTTTGTCTGTTTTGGGCGTAAATACAAAACACTCATAGAAATGGAACATTTGTACCAATGTTTCACATGAATAGAATTTCTCAGAATTCCATCTGCCGGTGTTGTTCTTGTTGCCAGGCAACATTTTTTTTTTTGTGAAATAATTTTTAGCCAATGGGTTTTCTTTGTCGATTATAATTTTTTTGGTCAGGAGACCTCCAAAGTAAGTGTGTACGGGGCTTAAATACACCTCAAGAACACCTATTCGTGTAAGGTTCATTGCACCTCTGTAGAAGCTTCCAAACCAGCAATTACACCACAATGGCATCGAATTTTTGATGTACGCTACTGGGTAAAAGGAATAATGTAATGGTGTTTCTTTTTGTTCCCAACTTGCTAAAGTTTCTTTGAATTCGAAATGCCAACAATTAATTTGCATTATTTTTGCCAAGATTCTAAACA
Organism: Lithobates pipiens; assembly: GCF_037356315.1. NCBI lineage: Eukaryota > Metazoa > Chordata > Amphibia > Anura > Ranidae > Lithobates > Lithobates pipiens. Next base: position 244,790,527 of record NW_027507685.1, read on the forward strand.
TTAATTGATTCAACAACAATCGCAACGTTCGGCTTTGTAATTACACATCAGGAGCTACTTTTTTTTTTCTTTAGCTTTATTCAATTCCATTAAGGCATTTTTTGTCTTTGTTATTAGGAAAACTAGAAGAAATTGATATCTGCATAAAAATCTTTTAACGGGACCTTGTCTCTACACTAAACTTTCCCAAGGAACGGATACATACACTATTGTGTCAAAAGTATTAGGACACCTGACTAAGGCCGCGTACACACGAGAGGATTGTCCGTCCAACTAAGTCCGTCAGACAATCCGACAGACAGTCCGTCCTACTTTTGAATGAACGGACTTGACCACACACGATGAACAGACAGTCCGCTGAAAGCTTGCGCGATGACGTGTACAGCACGTACGACGGGACTAGAAATACGACGTCCAATACACTGCAATGCAACCTTCGGCCGTGTAAATCCTTTCTGAGCATGCGCCATACTTAGTCCATCCAACTAGCCTACTCACGAGCGGACTGTCCGCTGAAACCAAAGTTGGACGGACAATATTACGGAAATTCCGAAAGACTTAGTCCGCCAGACTGTCCGCTGAAAAAGTCAGCTGAAGCCCACACACGAGCGGACTGTCCGCTGAAACACGTTTCAGCGGACTAAGTTGGACGGACAATCCTCTCGTGTGTACGCGGCCTTACACGCACATGAACTTTAATGGCATCCCAGTCTTATGCCGCGTACACACAATCGGAATTTTGGTCGGAAAAAGCTCTGATGGTTTTACAGACGGAATTCCGATGGGATTTCGCTCAAGCTGGCTTGCATACACACGGTCATACCAAATTACGACCGTCAAGAATGCAGTGACATACAACACGTACAACGGGACTAGAAAAAGGAAGTTCAATACCCAATAGTCAATATCATCCATCTCGTAGTTGAATATGAGCATGCCTGAGTTTTTGCTCGTCAGAATTGCATACACACGATCGGAATGTCCGACAGAAAGTTTTTCCATTGGAAAAATTTAGAACATGCTCTCAAATTTTTGCTGGCAGGAATTCAGCCAGGTAAATTCCTATGGAGCATACACACGGTTGCATTTTCCTATGAAAAGCTCTCATCTGTCTTTTGCTGGCCGAAATTTCGATCGTGTGTATGCGGCATTAATCCGCAGGGGTCAATATCGAGTTGGCTGACCCTTTGCAGCTATAATAGCTTCAACTCTTCTGGAAGGGATGTCCACAAGGTTTAGGAGTGTGTCTTTGGAAATGTTTGGCCGTTCTTCCAGAAGTGCATTTGCGTGGTCAGGCGCTGATGAGGACGAGAAGGCCTGGCTTTCAGTCTCTACTCTAATTCATCCCAAAGGTGTTCAGTCAGGTTGGGCAGGCCAGTCAAGTTCCTCCACCCCAAACTCGCTCATCCATGTCTTTATGGACCTTGGCTCACATAGACAAGAAGTAGGGCAATGTTCCTTCTTTTCCTGTTTTAACATCCTCATATAGACATGGTGGGGCAAATTTCCATAAAGCCCTGTAATGACCTGACACCCTCACATAGACAAAAACTAAGGAAATTTTCCCTCACTTTCTGTTCTGCCTGACACCTTCACAGGCAGGAATGGGAACATTTTCCTTCACTTCTTGTTCTTTCTGACACCCTCACATAGACAGGAAGTGGGGAAATTTTCTGTCACTTTCTGTTCTGTCTAACAACCTCCCATACTGTAGACAGGGAGTGAGTTAGGTTTCCATAATTTCCTATTCTAACACCCTCACATAGATATGAAGTGGGGCAATTCTTGCTAATTTCCTGCTCAACACCATCACAGACTTGAGGGTGGGGGCAACTTTCCGTCACTCACTGTCATGTCTGACACAAACACATAGACAGGAAGTGGGGCAATTCTCCCTCACTTCCTGTTATGTCTGACACCCTCACATAGACAAGAATTGGGGTCATTTTCCTCCTCTTTTTGTTCTAACATCCTCATATAGACATGGTTGGGCAACTTTCAATCACTCCCTATTATGTCTGAAACCATCACATAGACAAGAAGTGGGGCAATTCTCCCTCACTTCCTGTTCAACACCATAACAGACATGGGGGGAGGGGCAACTTTCCATCACTCTCTGTTCTGTCTGAAACCATCACATAGACAAGAAGTGGGACAATTCTCCCTCACTTCCTGTTCAACACCATAACAGACATGGGGGGGGGGGGCAACTTTCTATCACTCTCTGTTCTGTCTGACACGCGCACATAGACAGGAAGTGAGGCAATTGTCCTTCTCTTTCTCTTCTAATAGGGGAACTTTCCATCACTCCCTTTTACGTTTGAAATCCACACATAGACATGAAGTGGAGCAATTCTCCATCACTTCCTGTTCTGTCTGAAATCCATACTCCCAAAACATGTTGGCTATTTTTATGTTGCACCTTTCACCACTCAGTTTACAACTTTGGGGGATGTTTTGTGATGCCTACTCTCACACAGACAAGAACTGGGGCAATTCTTCCTCACTTCGTGCTCAACACCATGACAGACATGGAGGGGGGGGGGGGCAACTTTCCAACACTCTTTGTTCTGTCTGACACTATCACATAGGAAGGAAGTGGGGCAAATTTCCCTCACTTCCTATTCAGTCTGACACCCTTACATAGACAAGAAGTGAGGCAATTGTCCTTCTCTTCCTGTTCTAACATCCTCATATAGACATGGTGGGGCAACTTTCCATCACTCCCTGTTATGTGCGACACCCACACAGACAAGAATTGGGGAACATATCCCTAACTTCCTCTTTGCATAGACAGGGAATGAGAGAAATTCTCCCTCACTTTCTGTTCTGACAACCTCACATAGACAGACAGTGGGGCAAGTTTCCATCACTTCCTGTTCTGCCTAACACCCTAAGATAGACAGGAAGTGGGGCAATTTTTGCTCACTTCCTGTTCTGTCTCACATACTCAAATAGAAAGGAAGTGGGGAGATACTCCCTTACTTCCTGTTCTACTTGTAAAATAAACAAGGGTCAAGTAGAAATTTTCTGAAGGAGAACATAGGCAGGGGTTCCTTCTTTTGCCCGTACTGTATAAACCTAAAACAAAGTTTTGCCTGGAGTAACATTTTAATAAAAATTGCTTACCACTGAGCGACACAGACAGTGTTCCTCTGAGCGAAATTAGCCTTGAAAAGTATCCTGAACACTGCGAAATACACAATGATGTGGACTGGTGCCGATTGTCCCTCATAATTTGATGAAATGTCACTCGGTGGCACCCCCTGTACAATGGGAATCTTAATATCTGCCATCTCTCTATCCCTACTGTGAATAGATATTAGCGGCACAGCTATACAATTAAAACTCGAAACAGTTGGCTGGCTTACTGAATGCAAACAGATTTTCAACTTTCCAAAGAAAAAAGGGAAATCCATCGCTTGGCGGAGTCCTGGCGCAGCGGTTGGTGTGATGGGGCTATAGGCCGGGGGGGGGGTGGATTCTTAGAGGAGAAGAGGGGACATGGGTGTGAGACACACCTCTCCATCAGTGCATCAGGTTTTCAGCCCCGCTGGCTGAGGTTTTGATCTGCCTGGCACCTCTGGCAGTGATGTATTTTTCTCCGGGCGCTTTCCTTGGCCTGCTCCATCTGTTGGCTGATTAAAGATCTTCTCTCTTCATTTTCAAGGTTATCCGCTAGATGTAAAACATCTGCTGCTGTTCTGCAGCTACCCAGGCACGTTTTAATCAAGACAACCCAAGATTTCTGTCTCCCTCTCCTTCCCGATAAGAAGCATTAACCATCAATTAGCACAACTCTTTCTGTATTTTTCTTGGTCCCGGGGTTCATGTTGGACACATACGTCTTATACAAGAATTAGTCAGCGGGAGCACAAAAAGCTTTTACAACTTATTTATTAACTTATTATATGCTGCCCATGGACCAGAGCATATTTTTACATTTTTTGCTATGGGCTTATTTATTTGACAATAACTTTGTCTATTATTAAAATAACAAAGTGACACATACAGTATATCCTTTTTTGAGATACACAAGGCTTTTGATTCAATTGCTATTGTTATTATTATTATTATTATTATTCAGGATTTATATAGCGCCAACAGTTTGCACAGCGCTTTACAACATAAGGGCAGACAGTACACTTACAATACAATTATTTCGTTTTTTATGCATTTCTTAGATCAAAAATTGGCCTGTTTGGCAAAAAATCTTGCAAAAATTATTTAATTTTATTTATTTATTCCATAGACAAAAATAGACCTGGTATTCAGCAATAACTTTGTTGTTATTTAAAATAAAAAAATATTACATATATTATTATTTTAGGATACACAAGGCTTTGCTTTGATGAAATTGTCTTGCAAAAATCATTTTTTTTATAGACTTCCTAGGCCCATAACAATTTTGGGCCTAGGAAGTCTATAAAAAATAAAATTTATTTATTCCATAGACAAAAATGGACCTGGTATTCAGCAATACCTTTGTCGTTATTTAAAATAAAAAAAGAATCCATATATTATTACTTTAGGATACACAAGGCTTTGCTTTGATGAAATTGTCTTGCAAAAATCATTTTATTTTTTATAGACTTCCTAGGCTCAAAATTGGCCTTTTATTTAGAAAAAAAATCTTGCAAAAGTTATTACATTTTTTTTTTCTATTGACAAAAAAATGGGCCTGTTATTTTGCAATATCTTTGATATCTTTGTCATTATTATTATTATTATTATTATTATTATTATTATACAGGATTTATATAGCGCCAACAGTTTGCGCAGCGCTTTACAACATGAGGGCAGACATTACATTTACAATACAATTATTTTATTTTTTTATGCATTTCTTAGATCCAAAATCAGCCTGCTTGGCTAAAAATCTTGCAAAAATTATTTATTTATTTTTATTCATTCCATAGACAAAAATAGACTTGGTATTCAGAAATACCTTTGTCGTTATTTAAAATAAAAAAATAATCCATATATTATTATTTTAGGATACACAAGGCTTTGCTTTGATGAAATTGTCTTGCAAAAATCATTTTATTTTTTATAAACTTCCTAGGCCCAAAATTGGCCTTTTATTTAGAAGAAAATCTTGCAAAAGTTATTACATTTTTTTTTCTATTGACAAAAAAACGGGCCTGTTATTTTGCAATATCTTTGATATGTTTGTCATTATTATTATTATTATTATTATACAGGATTTATATAGCACCAACAGTTTGCACAGCACTTTACAACATGAAGGCATACATTACACTTTCAATACAATTATTTCATTTTTTATGCATTTCTTAGATCAAATATCGGCCTCTTTGGCAAAAAAATCTTGCAAAAATTATTACATTTCTTTATTTATTCCATAGACAAAAACGGGCCTGTAATTCAGCAATACCTTTGTCGTTATTTAAAATAAAAAAATAATCCATATATTATTATTTTAGGATACACAAGGCTTTGCTTTGATGAAATTGTCTTGCAAAAATCATTTTATTTTTTTATAGACTTCCTAGGCCCAAAATTGGCCTTTTAATTAGAAAAAAATCTTGCAAAAGTTATTACATTTTTTTTTCTATTGACAAAAAAATGGGCCTGTTATTTTGCAATATCTTTGATATCTTTGTCATTATTATTATTATTATACAGGATTTATATAGCGCCAACAGTTTGCACAGCGCTTTACAACATGGGGGCAGACAGTACAGTTACAATACAATTATTTAATTTTTTTATGCATTTCTTAGATCAAATATCGCCATGTTTGGCAAAAAATCTCGCAAAAATTATTATTTTTTTAAAATTTATTCCATAGACAAAAATGGACCTGGTATTCAGCAATACCTTTGTCGTTATTTAAAATACAAAAATAATCCATATATTATTATTTTAGGATACACAAGTCTTTGCTTTGATGAAATTGTCTGGCAAAAATCATTTTATTTTTTATAGACTTCCTAGGCCCAAAATTGGCCTTTTATTTAGAAGAAAATCTTGCAAAAGTTATTACATTTTTTTTTTCTATTGACAAAAAAATGGGCCTGTTATTTTGCAATATCTTTGATATCTTTGTCATTATTATTATTATTATTATTATTATTATTATTATACAGTATTTATATAGCGCCAACAGTTTGCACAGCGCTTTACAACATGGGGGCAGACAGTACAGTTACAATACAATAATTTAATTTTTTATGCATTTCTTAGATCAAATATCGGCATGTTTGGCAAAAAGTTATTACATTTTTTAATGTTTTCTATTGACAAAAAACGGGCCTGTTATTTTGCAATATCTTTGATGTCTTTGTCATTATTATTATACAGGATTTATACAGCGGCAACAGTTTGCACAGCACTTTACAACACGAGGACAGACAGTACAGTTATAATACAATTCAATACAGCAGGAATCAGAGGGTCCTGCTCGTTAGAGCTTACAATCTAGGAGGCTTAAAATAACAAAGTCATATATACTGTGTGTGTATATATGTATATATATATATATATATATATATATATATATATATATATATATATACACACACACATACACACACAAAGTGCAACATAATTGAGAAGTGAAAGGAAAATTATAAATTGTTTTCAAATTTTTTTTTTTTTTTACAAATAAATATGTGAAAAGTGTGGGGGGGGGGGGGCATTTGCATTCAGCCCCCTTTACTCTGTTACCCCTAACTAAAATCTAGTGGAACCAATTGCCTTCAGAAGTCACGTTACTAGTAAATAGAGACCACATGTGTGTAATTTAATTTCAGTATAAATACAGCTGTTCTGCGAAACTCTCAGAGGTTTGTTAGAGAACCTTAGTGAACAAACAGCATCATGAAGGCCAAGGTGTACACCCGACAGGTCAGGGATAACATTGGGAAGTTTAAAGCAGGGTTAGGTTATAAAAAAACATATCCCAAGCTTTGCGAATCTCACGGAGCTCTGTTCAATCCATCATCTGAAAATTTAAAGAGTATGGCACAACTGCAAACCTACCAAGACATGGCCGTCCACCTAAACTGACAGGCCGGGGCAATGAAAGCATTTATCAAGAGGCAGAGATCCACAGCTCAGGTAGGAGAATCTGACAACAGGGCAACTATTAGTCGTGCTCTCCACAAATCTGGCCTTTATGGAAGAGTGGCAAGAAGAAAGCCATAAGAAGTCCCCTTTACAGTTTGCTAGAAGCCATGTGGGAGACACAGCAAACATGTGGAAGAAGCTATGGACAGATGAGACCAAAACTGAACTCTTTGGCCTAAAAGCAAAACGCTATGTGTGGCAGAAAATGAACGCTGCACATCATGCAGAACACACCCACTGTGAAACATGATGGTGGCAACATCATGTTGTGGGGATGCTTTTCTTCAGCAGGGACAGGGAAGCTGGTCAGAGTTGATGGGAAGATGGATGGAGCCAAATACAGGGCAATCTTAGAGGAAAATCTGTTAGAGTCTGCAAAAAACTTGAGAATGTGGCAGAGGTTCACCTTCCAGCAGGACAATGACCCTAAACATATAGCCAGAGCTACAATGGAATGGTTTAGAACAAAACATAGCCATGTGTTCGAATGTCCCAGTCAAAGTCCAGACCTAAATCCAATTGGTAATCTGTAGCAAGACTTGAAAATTGCCGTTCACAGACGCTCTCCATCCAATCTGACAGAGGCTGAGATATTTTGCAAAGAAGAATGGGCAGAAATGTCCTCTCTAGATGTGCAAATCTGGTAGAGACATCCCCAAAAAGACTTGCAGCTCTAATTGCAGTGAAAGGAGGTTCTACAAAGTATTGACTCCGGGGGGCGTCATACAAATGCCCCCCACACTTTTCACATATTTATTTGTAAAACAAATTTGAAAAACATTTATAATTTTCCTTCCACTTCACAATTATGTGCCACTTTGTGTTGGTCTATCACATAAAATTCCAATGAAATTCATTTACATTTTTGACTGTAACATGACAAAATGTGGAACATGTCAAGGGGTATGAATACTTTTTCAGGACACTGTGTGTATAAACATAAAAACAGTATCTCACAAAAGTGAGTACACCCCTCACATTTTTGTAAATATTTTCTTCTATCTTTTCATGTGACAACACTGAAGAAATGACACTCAGTACACTCTACAATGTAAAGTAGTGAGTGTACAGCTTGTATAACAGTGTAAATTTCCTGTCCCCTCAAAATAACTCAACACACAGCCATTCATGTCTAAACCGCTGGCAACAAAAGTCAATACACCCCTAAGTGAAAATGTCCAAATTGGGCTGAAAGTGTCACTTTGTGTGGCACCATTATTTTCCAGCACTGCCTTAACCCTCTTGGGCATGGAGGTCACCAGAGCTTCACAGGTTGCCACTGGAGTCCTCTTCCCCTCCTCCATGATGACATCACAGAGCTGGTGGATGTTGGAGACCTTGCTCTCCTCCACCTTCCATTTGAGGATGCCCCACAGATGCTCAGTAGGGTTTAGGTCTGGAGACATGCTTGGCCGGTCCATCACCTTTACCCTCAGCTTCTTTAGCAAGGCAGTGGTCGTCTTGGAGGTGTGTTTGGGGTCATTATCATGTTGAAATATTACCCTGCGGCCCAGTCTCTGAAGGAAGGAGATCTTTCTCTGCTTCAGTATGTCACAGTACATGTTTGCATTCATGGTCATGCTCTAATTGGCTTCAAAAAAGGCTTGGGGCACAGTGCCCATTGACTTGTGTAACAATAGCAAATTAATATTCGGTATAGTCTTTCTGCTTCTCCTTCTGGCCAATCCTGGCTCAGGAAGCAGGTCCTGAGACCCGATTGGCTGACAGAAGAAGCGATCCTATTGGCCGTGGAGGAGGAGGGAGGAGACGCAGGGGAAGCCGCACCATCGTTAAGCTGAGGAAGGAGGAGGCGTGGAGAGGCCCGCCACCTGGAAGAAGCCTGTGACCTAGATGGGGAAAGTGCGGGGACTGATCAACCGACGGGAGGGGGGAGAGGGGAGATGCAGGAGATCTGAACGACCGCCGGGGGGGGTTGGCGGTGGACGGATTGCTGCCCCCACCCAAAAATATACCACCAGCTGCTCCTGTCTGCATCCCTTAGATGTGATTTCCCTTAGGGAGAATCTTATCAAAAATGACATTTTTGTCGCAGGGTATGCCCAAAATCTGACCTGTATCTTAGTGGAGACTTCTGATAAAATCAATAAGTCAATCCCACATGTAGGAAATTACATTTCTGGGGTTTATTCTGTACACCATCTGTGTTGGCATATTGCATTCTACAGAAAATTACAGCACAGCAGACTGAAAAGGAAAGGTAGTTTTAATAATATTTAATTACGATATGACTTATGTAGCAATTTTATATGCTATATAATTTTTTTATTTTTTATTTGCTATTTTTTTTCCCCCCAATCAATTGGAGTAATTTAAGGGAATGCTGTGATTTGAACACAGCTACAATGTCTGCTGGATTAGCCTTTCACCAACAACTCTTCACATTTTGCCGGGAATCGATCTGTAAAGGTGGACTTTCTGGATTAGGCACGTCTGCTATGTTTCTTGGATAGTTCAGCGGAATCAGCAAGTTATTTTATTTGTTTTTTGAAGTTGCTTATAAAAAAAAAAATGTGTAACTTGCTGCAGAATTTAAAAGGTCAATTTGGAAAAAGTCATGAAGAGCGTACCTAGAGAAAAACACATCTGTTTTCCATAGTAGTGAAGAGTCTGAACTCCCTGAAACTTTATTTTACACCGAAAAAAAAAAGTTATTTAAAGCCCATCTCTGGGGAAAGGAACAATGCTCCCTTGCCATTGAGCTGCATGGGTTAGACGCTTGTTCTAGGGGAAAGAACAGTTTTACTTATCCCATCCTCCACTTCTCTGGAATCCGGCACTCTCCCCTACTCCTCTATGCTCCAGTGGTGGACTGTCGCTTGCAGCCCTCATGTAAAATGCAGGATTATGCACTTGTTCTTGATGACTTTAGAGGGCCTGTGACCACCAAAGCATAGGGGAGAAGAAGCTGGCTGGACAAAGTCTACTGGGGTGGAGGATTGGGTGAGTAAAGGGGCTTACCCCCGTCCTCTAGACCGAGGAACTCCAAAGTTTCTAAACAATGGGCCAGTTTACTGTTCTTCAGACGTTGGGGGGCCAGACTGTGGCCATTGGCAGTAGAAAAGGTCAGCAATAAAAAACAATGCCCCATCTTTGGTGTCAATGGGAGGAATTGTGCCCAGTCATTGGTTTCAATGGGGGGAATTGTGTCCCATCGTTGGTGTCAATGGGGGGGAAATTGTGGACTGTCATTGGTGTCATTGGGTCCAATTGTTGGTGTCATTGGGAGGAATTGTGCCCCATCATTGGTGTCAGTGGGAGGAATTGTGCCCCATCATTGGTGTCTCCGGGAGGAATTGTACCCCATCATTGGTGTCAGTGAGAGAAATTGTGCCCCATCATTGGTGCCATTGGGAACAATTGTTGGTGCCACTGGATAATTGGGGCATTGAGAGGAATTGTGCTCCATCGCTGGCATCATTGGGGGGAATTGTGCCCCTTCACTGGTGTTAGTAGTAGGGAAGAGGGGAGAAGAAGCTGGCTAGACAAAGTCTGCTGGGGTGGAGGATTGGTTATGTAAAGGGGCTTACCCCCGTCCTCTAGACCGAGAAACAATGGGCCAGTTTACTGTTCTCTGGACGTTGGGGGGCCAGACTGTGGCCATTGGCAGTAGAAAAGGTCAGCAATAAAAAACAATGCCCCATCTTTGGTACCAATGGGAGGAATTGTGCCCAGTCATTGGTGTCAATGGGGGGAATTGTGCCCCATCATTGGTGTCAAAGGGGGGGGAAATTGTGGACTGTCGTTGGTGTCATTGGGTCCAATTGTTGGTGTCATTGGGAAGAATTGTGCCCCATCGTTGGTGTCAGTGGGAGGAATTGTGCCCATCATTGGTGTCTCCGGGAGGAATTGTGCCCCATCATTGGTGTCAGTGGGAGAAATTGTGCCCCATCATTGGTGCCATTGGGAACAATTGTTGGTGCCACTGGATAATTGAGGCATTGGGAGGAATTGTGCTCCATCGCTGGCATCATTGGGGGGAATTGTGCCCCTACACTGGTGTTAGTAGGAGGGAAGATTATGCCCTATTGTTGGTATCAGTGGATGAAATAAGGCCCCAAGGGCCAGATAAAAGCAAGCAAAGGGCCATCCAGCCCAGGGCCACACTTTGGAGGAACAGGGCTAATTGATCCCCGAGTCGGCAGCTGTGAGAAGGACAGCAGATGTTTGGGGACAAGGAGGGGTAGCAACTATACTGGGGCATTTTACCTTAAAATGGACCTTCACTCAATAGCAAAAGTACCGCTCATACTGTTCTCCACCCCTAATGCTTTTTTTTATGGGGTGTGTGGCGATGAGCCACTTCCTTAATTCTCACCTAGATGAGAAAAAAAATCCCCTCCTCACCCACAGCCTTCTGTAAGCCCTTGTACACACGGTCGGAGATTCCGTCGGAATGTTTCCTATCGGACCGTTTTGTCGGAAATTCCGACTGTGTGTGGTCTCCATCGGACTGTTTCCGTCGAAATATCCGACGGACCAACTCTTCCAACTTGCCGGTAAAATTTTCCGACAAAATGCTCCGATCGGACATACTCCGATCATGTGTAGTCTACTCCGACGGACAAAGTGCCACGCATGCTCAGATCAATTTTTCGATTTTCGAAGTTGTACCGGCACTCAACCTCCCCCTTCTGTGCTTAAGGGTCCGTTGCAATCCCAGTCCTAGTCCTCCCCCCAGAAAAACCAGGGTAAGTAAATGATGTATATATATATCTTTAGGGGATTGCGCCTCCCACTCACTATTTAAACTACTGCTAGTGAATATATGTATTATTAAGCATAATCTATTGAGAAGGGGGTAGTTTAAATAGTGAGTGGGAGGCGCAATCTCCTAAAGATATATATATATATATAATTTTTATTTCCTTTGTCTGAATTTCTCACTTCCTATTTCTCCTCAGTAAACTTCACACCATCATCCGAGCCGTGTTTAGTCAGCCAGAACAGCTTACTGAGGAGGAACAGGAAGTGAGAAATTCAGACAAAGAAAAAAAAACATTTAGAAGGGGAATCGAAGGAAAAGGTAAGTGAACCAACAATGCACTAGCTTAAAGGAACCTATTTAGAAAATAAAAAAACAAACCTTTACAACCCTTTTAAGCTTTTTACAACCACTTTGATTATTTGATTAAATCTAACTGTGGGAAGAGGAAGGGAGTGGGGCAGGATTAAAATAAGCTGTTTCCCCGGGTGAAAGTCCACTTTAATGCATTAAGGTAAAAAAAAAAAATAGAACCTTTTGTACTACTTTAAGAAAGTATTAATCTATTGGGAAATTTCTTATTATCAATAGTAGGAAATAGAAACAGTAAAATAAATAAATAAATATATTATATTTTATATATATATATATATATATATATATATATATATATATATATATATATATATATATATATATATATATATAAATATATATAAAACACACACTTGGTTAAAAAATTCCATTCCAGAACACACTTAGATACAAAGACGTTTTGTGAAGAAGAAATGTTATTGTTCTTCTGAAAAAAAAAAGCTACGAGAGAGCTGTTACAACTAAAATCATTGCAATTAGTTTTGTAAGCAAAACCATTTTAAGAAAAGGGAAAAATTACTGTGCTATAGCTCTGAATTTTCTAGTGCCTACTTATACTAAAAAAGATATTGAATCCGTTAAATTGGAATGTTTGTTTGAGTAATTTGTTGTGTGCTCTTTGCTATTACTGCTTATTGCTACAGTGCCTTGTAAAGGTATTCACACCCCTAGAAAATTTTGCACATTTTCTCATGTTACAACCAAAAACGTAAATGTATTTTATTGGGATTTTATGTGATAGACCAACACAAAGTGGCACATAATTGTGAAGTGGAGGGAAAACAATAAATGGTTTTCTTTTTTTTTTTTACAAATACATATCTGAAAAGTGTGTGTGTGTGTGTGGGGGGGGGGGGGGGTGCATTTGTATTCAGCCCCTTTTCTCTGATACCCCTAACTAAAATCTAGTGGAACCAACTGCCTTCAGAAGTCACCTAGTTTGTAAATAGGGGACAGTGTGCAATTTAATCTTAGTATTAATACAGCTGTTCTGTGAAGCCCTTTTGTTGTTAGGGAACCTTAGTGAATAAACAGCATCATGAAGGCCAAGAAACACACCAGACAGGTCAGGGATAAAGTTGTAGAGAAGTGTAAAGCAGGGTTAGGTTATAAACAAATATCCCAAGCTGTGAACATCTCATGGAGTTCTGTTCAATCCTTCATCCGAAAATGGAAAGAGTATGGCAAACCTACCGAGATATGGACAGCCACCTAAACTGACAGACCAGGCAAGAAGAGCAATATTCAGAGAAGCGGCCAAGAGGCCCATGGTAACTCTGAAGGAGCTTCAGAGAGATCCACAGCTCAGGTGGGAGAAGGTGCTCTGGTCAGAGAGACCAAATATTAACTTTTTGACCTAAAAGCAAAACGCTATGGGGGTTATTTACTAAAGGCAAATCCACGTTGCACTACAAGTGCACTTGGAAGTGCAGTCTCTGTAGATCTGAGATGGGAAAATGAAAGAAAAATAAAAAACAGCATTTTAGCTTGCACGTGATTGGATGATAAAATCAGCAGAGCTTCCCCTCATTTTAGATCTACCCCTCAGATTTAAAGCGATTGCACATCCAAGTGTACTTGTAGTACAAAGTGGATTTGCCTTTTGGTAAATAACGCCCTATGTGTGGCGGAAAACTAACACTGCACATCACCCTGAACACACCATCCCCACGTGAAACATGGTGGTGGCAGCATCATGTTGTGGGGATGCTTTTCTTCAGCAGAGACAGGGAAGCTGGTCAGAGTTTATGGGAAGATGGATGGAGCCAAATACAGGACAATCTTAGAAGAAAACCTGTTGGAGTCTGCAAAAGACTTGAGACTGGGGTGGAGAATCACCTTCCAGCAGGACAACGACTCTAAACATACAGCCAGAGCTACAATGGAATGGTTTACATCAAAGCATACATATGTTAGAATGGCCCAGTCCAAGTCCAGACCTAAATCCAATTGAGAATCTGTGGCAAGACTTGGAAATTGCTCTTCACAGACGCTCTCCATCTAATCTTGACAGAGCTTGAGATATTTTACAAAGAAGAATGGGCAGAAATGTCCCTCTCTAGATGTGCAAAGCTGGTAGAGACATCCCCAAAAAGAATTGTGGCTGTAATTGCAGTGAAAGGGGGTTCTACAAAGTATTGACTGAATACAAATGTATCCCCCACACTTTTCACATATTTATTTGTAAAATATTTTGAAAACCATTTTCCTTCCACTTCACAATTATGTGCCATATTGTGTTGGTCTATCACATAAAATCCCAATAAAATACATTCACGTTTTTGGTTGTAACATGACAAAATTGGAAAAATCTCAAGGGGTATGAATACTTTTTCAAAGCACTGTATACTTATAGAAATCCACCCTTATGGACTTAACAAAAAAATAATAATAATATCCCATAGTTTTTAGACGCTATAACTTTTGCGCAAACCAATCAATATTCGCTTATTGTGATTTCTTTACAAAAAATACGTAGCGGAATACATATTGGCCTAAATTTATGAAGAAATTAGATTTTTTTCAATTTTTTTATTGGATATGTTTCATAGCAGAATGTAAAAAAAATATTTTTTTTTATTCAAAAATTGTTGGTCTTTTTTTGTTTATAGCGCAACAAATAATAATAATAAAAAAAAAACGCAGAGATGATCAAATACCACCAAAAGAAAGCTCTATTTGTGGGAAAAAGGACAATTTTATTTGGTTACAGAGTTGCATGACCACGCAATTGTCAGTTAACCACTTGCCGCCCGGCCTATAGGCAATTGACGGCTGCAAAGTGGTTGCATAATCCTGACCGGACGTCATATGACGTGATCAGGATTATGAGCCGCTGCGCGCCCCCGGGGGCGCGCATCGCGGCGATCGTTGTTGCGGGGGGTGTCAGTCTGACACCCGGCAACTACGATCTCGGTAAAGAGTCTCTGACGGAGACTCTTTACCACGTGATCAGCCGTGTCCAATCACGGCTGATCACAGTGTAAATGGGAAGAGCCGGTGATCGGCTTTCCCTCACTCGCGTCTGTCAGACGCGAGTAGAGGAGAGACGAACGGCTGCTCCTCTGACAGGGGGGGTCTGTGCTGATCGATTATCAGCACAGCCCCCCCGAGGATGCCCACACTGGACCACCAGGGACGCCACCAGACCACCAGGGAAAAGGTAATCCTCCCTAGACCACCAGGGATGCCATTCAGCACAATGGGTGCCAATCAGTTCCCATAATGGATGCCAGTCAGTGCCCACAATGGGCATCACTGATTGGCATGCATTATTGTTTGGCACTGATTGGCATCCATTACTATAGTATAACACCAATGCCGCCTATGAGTGCCCACCTGTGCCGCCTATGAGTGCCCACCTGTGCCGCCTATCAGTGCCCACCTGTGCCGCCTATCAGTGCCCACCTGTGCCGCTTATCCATGCCCACCCATGCCCATCTGTGCCACCTATCCATGCCCATCTGTGCCGCCTATCCATGGCCATCTTTGCCGTCCATCTGTGCCGCCCATCCATGCCAATCCGTGCCAGCTATCAGTGTCAATTTGTGCCACCTATCAGTGTCCGTCCATGTCACCCATCCATGTCGCCCATCCGTGTCGCCCATCAGTGCCGCCTATCAGTGCCACATATCAGTGCCACTTCATTGGTGCCACATTGGTGCCCATCAGTGCTGCCTTATCAGTGCCCATCAGTGTAGCCCCATCAGTGCCCATCAGTGAAGGAGAAAACGTACTTATTTACAAAGTTTTGAAACTGAAACAAAAAAAAACATTATTTTTTTTCAAAATTTTCGGTATTTTTTTATTTGTAGCGCAAAAAATAAAAACTGTAGAGGTGATCAAATACCACCAAAAGAAAGCTCTATTTGTGGGAAAAAAATGATAAAAATTTCATTTGGGTACAGTGTAGCATGACCGCGCAATTGTCATTCAAAGTGTGACAGCGCTGAAAGCTCAAAATTGGTCTGGGCAGGAAGGTATTTAAGTGCCCCCCGGTATTGAAGTGGTTAAAATAACACAGTGTGTATCTCAAAAAATGGCCTGGTCAGGAAGGGGGGGGGGGGGGAGTAAATCTTCAGGTCAAGTGGTTAATCAAGAGAATAAAAGTTTTCCTTTAAATCCATTGTAGATATGTTTCTATCTTCATTTCAAGCACAATCTGGTGACCTTCTTGGGAATTTTTTTTTTTCTTTACAGAAATGGCAACAAACTTGCTTATAATTACTAATTTATTGCTGTTAATTTGTTTTCTGATGTTCAAATTTTACAAATGTAAGCCAGTGCCACAAGAATCCATAATCGCAGCCACCGCTTTAATTATTGTAAATTTATGCTAATAAGAGCTGCCGTCTTGCCTTTGTGTTGGATGCATTCCGTCGATGATGTGTAGAAGGCTTCATTTTGCAGCATTCCCAGAATTCCAAGTTGTGGAAAGGTTAATGCGTTAATATTGCCCTTGTTTCAACCCACAATGCAACACTCATAAACACAGTGGACAGAGCCAGATTAATGTTTTTTTTTTTAGAGTGTATTGTAAATCTAGAAATTAATTTGAATATTTGAAGGCACCATTAGAAGTATCAGCATATATTATTTTGATGGAAATGAAGCATTTTTTAGCACAGCTCTTTAAAACACGGTAGCAGGGACGTTGCTAGGTCTACAAAAGATCTGGGGCTAGAGCCCATAGCAACGAAGTCAAGAAAGTCAAACGCTTGGGCGGGCATATACATGTATATAATGTACACGTGGGTTTATATTTATTATTATATTTATAATTAATTTAAAATAGTTACATTTTTGTAAATATTTTCTTCCATCTTTTCATGTGACAACACTGAAGAAATGACACTTGTCTACAATGTAAAGTAGTGAGTGTACAGCTTGTATAACAGTGTAAATTTGCTGTCCCCTCAAAATAACTCAATACACAGCCATTAATGTCGAAACTGCTGGCAACAAAAGTGAGTACACCCCTAAGTGAAAATGTCCAAATTGGGCCCAAAGTGTCAATATTCTGTGGGACCATCTTTAATTTCCAGCACTGCCTTAACCCTCTTGGGCAAGGAGTTCACCAGAGCTTCACAGGTTGCCACTGGAGTCCTCTTCTACTCCTTCATGATGACATAATGGAGCTGGTGAATGTTAGAGACCTTGCGCTCCTCCACTTTCTGTTTGAGGATGCCCCCCAAGAGCCAGGCTGAGTTGAATCTGGATCAGGGTGAGTGACTTAGGGGGGCTAACCGACTCATCAGGCAGCACCTCTGGTACCTCCCCCGACTTGTGGAACCCTGGAGAAGCTTCCAAAAGAATGGGAGGGAGGTTAGAAGGAGCTGCCTGGACTACTGATGAAGGCCCCAATCAATCCCCCAGCAAAATAGACTGACAGAGAGAGGGCACCTCTTAAATTCTCATTGCCATCCTAGCAGGGGCAGTGGAGTTTGGGTGGAAGCTGGAGCTGGAGATGGAGTGCTGAGGAGGTTGTCGGTGGCCCTTGAGGGTTCCTCCTAGTCTGGGGGGGCCTTAGGCCTGGTGCTAGAGGGATTCTCTTACAACACATGGAGGAGTCCTGTCCAGAAGCATGGGAGCAAGAGTGTGGACAGCGGGAGCTAGCGAGCATGTCCTGGAGGTCTCCATCAGAATTCAACTGGGTGGGCTGGTGATTGTAAAGTCTGGGAGGACTGAGAGGCAGCCTGAGAGGACTGGTGAGTGACAGTCTGGAATGCCTGGAGAGTTAGTCTGGGAGGACTGTGGAAGATTGGACAGGAGGGCTATTGAAAGGGTTTGGCGCTGCTAGGTGGATTGGCGAGGCCTGAAGGGGTGGTGCTGAGCTCAGTGACCACAGAAGGAAGTGCAGCGAAAGTGCTAGCAGTGTCACCCCATCGTTCTTAAGTAGAAGGGCCTGTGGTACCTACTAGTAAAGGGCCTTTGCTAAAGTCTTTCCTTCGGGTGACACTACTGCGGATCTGCATGCAAGGTTCTCCAAGGTATATGGACTGTGTATATGGTTGAAGTTTCCATGAAGAAGTCTTGTTCCAGTCAAGTGGGCATCCCATAATCACCCCATACCCATCCAAGTTTATAAACACTTAATAAAATACAAAAACAAAGTCACTGGACTGTTTCCTGTCTCAAGTGAGCCTGTGGGGTTCAGTGTGCCTGGCTGTGACAAAAAAGTTATACAAAAAGTCTATAGCCTCAAATACACGATCAGATTTTCCGATGGGAAATGTGTGATGACAGGCTATTGGCGGAAAATCCAACCATGTGTATGCTCCATTGAACATTTGTTGTTGGATTTTCCGTGGACAAATGTTGGGTAGCAGGTTTTAAAATTTTCCGTGGACAAATGTCTGCTGTAGGATTTTCTGAGCGCTTTTTCCTTCTACTCAACTCTCCCTAATATGCTTGGCTACAGAACTCTGTGAACAGCCAGCTTCTCTAGCAATGACCTTTTGTGACTTGACCTCCTTGTGGAGGGTGTCAATGACTGTCTTCTGGACAACTGTCAAGTCAGCAGTCTTCCCCATGATTGTGCAACCTACTGAACCAGACTGAGAGACCATTTAAAGGCTCAGGAAACCTTTTTTGAGTTAATTAGAGAATAGTTAATAGAGAGTGACACCATGAGTCTACAATATTCAACTTTTTCAAAATACTCTAGTTTTGGGAGATACTGAATTTTGGGTTTTCACTAGCTGTAATCATCAAAATGAAGCAATGCTTGAAATACAGTGGGGATTGAAAGTTTGGGCACCCCAGGTAAAAATGTGTATTAATGTGCATAACGCAGCCAAGGAAAGATGGAAAAATCTCCAAATGGCATCAAATTACAGATTAGACATCCTTATAATATGTCAAAAAAAGTAAGATTTTATTTTCATCATTTACAAAATTTCAAAATGACAGAAAACAAAAAAATGGCATCTGCAAAAGTTTGGGCACCCTGCAGAGTTAATATCTTGTACTGCCCCCTTTTTGTAGCCAGCCAAGAGTCTTTCAATTCTTGTTTGAGGTATCTTTGCCCATTCTTCCTTACAAAAGTGTTCCAGTTCTTTGAGATTTCTGGGCTGTCTGTCACGCACTGCTCTTTTAAGGTCTATCCATAGATTTACAATAATGTTGAGGTCAGGAGATTGTGAAGGCCATGGCAAAACCTTCAGTTTATGCCTCTTGATGTAATCCCCCGTGGATTTTGAGGTGTGTTTAGGATCATTATCCATTTGTAGAAACCATCCTCTCTTTAACTTGAGCTTTTTCACAGATGGCATCAAGTTACCATCCAAAATTTGCTGAAATTTTATTGAATCCATTTTCCTTCTACTCGTGAAATGTTCCCTGTGCCACTGGCTGCAATACAACCCCAAAGCATGATTGATTCACCCCCATGCTTAACAGTTGGACAGAGGTTCTTTTCATTAAATTCTGTGCCCTTTCTTCTCCAATACTTTCTTCTCCATACCTTTGCTCATGCCAAAAAGTTCTATTTTAACCTCATCGGTCCACAGAACTTTTTTCCAAAATGCCTCAGGCTTGTCTATATGTTCATTTGCAAAGTTCAAACGCTGATTTTTGTGGTGAGGACGTAGAAGAGGTTTTCTTCTGATGACTCTTCCATGAAGACCATATTTGTACAAGTAAGGCCGCGTACACACGCGCGGACTGTTCGCCCAACCTTGTCCGCTGAACAGTGTTTGGGCGGACAGTCCGCTCGTGTGTGGGGCTTCAGCGGACAGTTTCAGCGGACAGTTGGACGAACAAGGTCTTACGGAAATTCCGAAAAACTGTCCGCTGAAACAAGGTTTCAGCGGACTGTTCGCTCGTGTGTAGGCTTGTTCGGCCAACTAAGTCTCGCGCATGCTCAGAAAGGATTTCCACGTCGGAAGGTTGCATTGCAGTGTATAGGACGTCGTATTTTTCGTCCCGTCGTACGTGCCGTTCACGTCATCGCGCACGGTTTCAGCAAACTGTTCGTCCGTCGTGTGTGGCCATGTCCGTCCATGCTAAGTTTGAGCGGACTGTTTGCCGAAACTGTTGGACGGACAAAGTTGGGCGAACAGTCCGCGCGTGTGTACGCGGCCTAACTCTTTATAGTGAAATAGTGTACCACAACTCCAGTGTCTGCCAGATCTTTCTGGAGGGATCGTGCAGTGAAACGTGGGTTTTGAATTGCTTTTCTCACAATCCTGCGAGCTGTTCTGTCTGATATTTTTCTTGGTCTTCCAGATCTTGCTTTAACTTCCACTGTTCCTGATGACCGCCATTTCTTAATTACATTCCGAACAGAGGATATTGACATCTGAAAATGCTTTGCTATCTTCTTATAGCCTTCTCCAGCTTTGTGAGCGTCAACTATTTTCAGTTTCAGTTTTCTAGACAACTGCTTAGAAGAACCCATGGTGCTGATTGTTGGGGCAAGGTCAGATGAGTCTGGCCATTTAAAACCTTTGAGATTGACATCACCTGGTCTTCCCAGACGATGATTGAGAACAATCCATGACACTGGCAGGTCTCATCTTTGCAAAGGGGGCAGTGCATGCTATAAATTCTGCAGGGTGCCCAAACTTTTGCAGACGCCATTTTTTTGTTTTCTGTAATTTTGAAAGTGTAAATGATGGAAATAAAATCTAACTTTTTTTGACATATTATAAGAATGTCAAATCTTTAATTTGATGCCATTTGGAGATTTTTCCATCTTTCCTTGGCTTCGTTATGCACATTAATACCCATTTTTACCTGGGGCTCCCAAACTTTCAATCCCCACTGTATATCATTCCGTATGTAATGAATCTATATAATATATGAGTTTCACTTGTTGAATTGAATTACTGAAATACATTTACTTTTTGATGATATTCAAATTTTTTGATATGCACCTGTATATAGGTGCTAATATAAGCCACTGGCCACCAATGATAGAGACCTATTTTTGGGGGCACAACATGCCAGATACTACAGAGATTTCACTTGAGAGACACTCAAAAGGAGGAATGGAGCATCAAAACTTTGCTATGACATCCAAGGTCATGCTTATGATGTCCCTTGACACACCTCCTATCCTCTTTACTTTATCCCCTACCCCTGATAGATAATGTCTTCTGACTCATCCCCTATCCCCTTATATTATCCTGTACCCCTGATAATGTGCCTGGACTCACCTCTTATTCCCTGTATATTATCCCTTACCCCTGACAATGTAGCTAGAATAGACTTTCTCTCATCCTATTTTGGAGGCATTGATTCTGATTGAAGAAATCTGTATTTCCGACTCCAAAAGGCATCGACTCCATATTCAATGTCTGACAATGACTTCCTCTCGCTTGCCTGAGAGCACCAAGGCCACCTAACCCTGGTGGTCTAATGGCTAGGATTTGGTGCTCGCACCACCATAAACTGGGTTTGTTTCCCAGTCTGGGGAAATCTTCAAACCGTGTGCATCAAGAAGTTCACTTCGTTTCAGAACACTGGCAGCTCGGTAGATACACAGACTAACATGTGGGCAGGGCTTAGGCACCCTAGTGGAGACAAGTGGAACTGTACTTGCTAATGCCTGAACTTTAGGATGGAAGCTGCGATCATGTGAAAGTCAACTTTAAAGCAGGTCTCCCGTACGTAGAAGTGAGCTGCAACAACATTGTTAACTTCTTGCTGTCTTTGCAAACTCCATTACTCTGATGACACTACAATACTTTTATGCATGGAGGACACTACTTCCCAGGTCTACAACATTTTGAGGCTGGTCCCTATGAGCCTGTTCTGGGCTCCACCAATTCAGCAGTTCATGTCAACTCTCTCCCAGTGACCCATCCCTTGGTTGCTACCGAGTTCTCCTTCTCCAACCTCTGTACTTGTTCTCTTGACCCGGGGCCCCTCTACATCTTTCTGCCATTACTCCAGGCTGGGCCACTGGGCACTCTATGGCACAGGTCCAGCCCCATAAAGTAGGGAACCGGCCGCTAGTAGAGGTGCCAAGCAAATAACGCCCTCCACTACCATTCACCTGTCTCCTGGCTGATTGGCTACCTTGCATATGACACAAACATTGTAGCCCTTAGCAACAACACATTAACTGCCACGGGACAGTACTCTGTATGTGAGACCTATGTATTTCATCTTCCTCTAGCTCAGTCCCCTTGTTGTGTTGCAAGCCCTGTTCTTTTGATACGTGCGCATTCACCCCTTTAGGAGACCTCAGAACAGGCAAAGCAAGTAAACAAACCAGATCCTTTACTGAGATTGGTTCTAAATACAGTACCTTATTCAAAAGCAGTTTCAACACAAATCTTGTACAGAGCTCATCTAACATCCATAGAGTATGCATACCTTATACAGAAGGCAAGTCCAGGAAGCATTCCTTTTTAAGGCAATAGTCCCTTAAGACAATAATCCACAAGAGCTAGTACAAGTTACTTAGAGTCCATGATAGGCAGTGGTACGCAAAGGCAGCAGGTCCGTGGTAGATGGGCCAAACACCCCCCTGTTCAGTTTGCAGCAGAACTTCCAAACAGGTGAAATGTTCTAACCCCAACGGCAACCCCATTGAAGTCTATGGGAGCCGAACTGGGAAAATCAAAAATGTCCATTTTGAAGGCTTATATGCAAATAATTGGCCATAAAAAGGGTGAGGGGGTCTTGAGTACTGCCCTGGGGGACATGTATCAATGCATTATTTTTTTTTAAAACAATCTTTTTTTCAGGAGCAGTGATTTTAATGATTCTTAAAGTGCAACAATAAAAATGAAAAATGTCTTTAAATATAATACCTGGGGGGTCCCCTTAGTCTGGCTGTAAAGGGGCACATCTGTAGAATATATAGAACATGCTGCAGCAAAATTGAAATTTCAAAAAGAAAAAATTAAATGAGTCAAATCACAAACAAAAAGGGGGGGGGGGGAGTCCAGGCCCTTTACCAGGCCCTTTGGCACCACCCCCTTCTGATGTCAGCACACACCCTCAAAGAACCCTCCCCCATGTTGGAGCATGTGGCCTGGTATGGGTTGGGGGGGGGGGGGCACTTGGTCCCTCCCTTTCTTGACTTGCCATGCTGCATGCCCAGATAAGGGTCTAGTAGTGATCTTGTCGGGGGAGGGGGGGTTACACCGTTATTCTCTTTATTTTTTTAACCGGCATTTTTTTTATTACATTCAGCTGCATGCAGGGAAACCCATTGACAGCTAATGACTCATCGGTTGTTAAGGACGTCATCTTTCCGGCCCTGCCCCCTAACAGCCAGCTTATACTATAAAGCTTTGCCCAAACAGGGCACAAAATTCACTGCGCAGCGTGCAGTGCATTGCAGGGCATTTGCGGGGCAAACACCCTGCAAATTTGGGTGTTGGGTGAATGGGCCAAACAGCCAATGTTTGGCCTGAACTTATGCTTGGGCCCAACCATTCACCCAACACTAGTCCATGGTCCATGATTAGCAGCTACAAGTTCATAAGGTTCCCAGGCTTGGGACCCTTTCCAGGAAACCTGATTAGGCTCCTATCACCCAAAGTGGTGACTTCTCCAGCAGAGTAACCAGTTACATTTTGACAGTATTTCCCCAGGGATGGACCCAGGGGCATGGGGGCCAGCCCCTTATGTCTTTGTTGACCTGGAGGGGTTGTAACCTGGCTGAACACGGCAGGAAAAGTGTTAGCTCTTTTAACATTTGGCACCTGACTGACTCAAATAACATGTGGAAATGAGTACAGCCAGGGCAGATACATTAACCCCTTGTAGGCACCAGGCTACAAACAGATATTGATTTGCATAATTGTGTGGCCATCAGCTACATGAGACATTGTCCAAACAGGAATCCAGCGCACAACCTACTGGTCTCTGATATTCGCGGGTAATGTAGCAACCAATTGGTTAAATGCAATATCAATGTCCCCCTTTGCCGATGTTATTCACAGTAGGAGATTGACATCTACACACCTAACCTCAGTTTATCCCTCTAATTACTGACACATATGAGTTGCAGAGGTTCTGTGGCTGGATAGAGATGGGTGAGCCACAGACTGAATCAAATTAACCATGGAGCTTGTAGAACATAGGTGTTAGTAATTAGGATGGATGAGATGGCAAGCCTGACTTTTTATCTGTTGGGTTTTAACAGAATGGATGTAATGAGTCATGTGACCGCTTAGTATAAAAGCAAAGTGTTAAGTAGTGTGATTCGCTTTCCCTTTTCAATTTATCAAACCCAGTGTGTGTTCTCAGACAGGATTTTTGTGTGTTGCTTTCACCCACGTCTCTTCTGTTATATACTTATGGTTATGTAAAGTAGACATGTGCATTTAGTTTCATACAAAGCGAAAATTCATACGGATTTCCGGAAATTCGTACAAATCCACAATATGAATTTTTATGCATACGAATTCCGTACAAAATACGAAATTTCGTTTACTAATTTCGGATAAAATTCATAATGAAAATTCGTAATTAACGAAAAAGTTAACGAACCTAAAAGTTAAAAGCCCAGGAAGTCAGCACAGCACAGGGATGGTGGGAACCCCTCATAATGATAAATTCATCATAGTGAAAATTTGTATTTGTTACAAAAAGTTAATGAACCTAAATGTAAAAGGCCCAGGAAGTCAGCACAGAACAGGGATGGTGGGAACCCTATGGGAATTTATATGCTTACGAATCTCATACGAAATACGAAATTTCGTTAACGAATTTCGGAATTTTGGATCCAAATTAACAGAAACATGACTGGTGTTTTGTTCACCAATCAGAAGAAGCCAGCACAGCACAGGGATGGTGGGAACCCCTCATAATGATAAATTCATCATAACGAACATTCATTATTTTTAGGAAAAGTTAATGAAACTAAAGGTTAAAAACCCAGGAAGTCAGCACAGCACATGGATGGTGGGAGCCCCTCATAATGATAAATTCATCACAACGAACTTTCGTTATTTTAACTAAAAGTTTACGAATCTAACGAAAATTTGTATTTCCTTCTAATCCGATTTGAATTTCGTACACAAAATTACAAAATACGAATGTATTTCCGTACGGAACGAAACAAAACAATTTTTTTTGACAACGCTCATGTCTAATGTAAAGATAAACTCCAGCATAATCTTAACTTTTAACATAAAGTTCTCTGCCCCATTTACAGCATAAACACCCCAAAAATGTTCTCAAATACTAGTACCGTATATACTCGAGTATAAGCCGAGATTTTCAGCCTCTTTTTTGAGGCTGAAAGTGCCCCCCTCGGCTTATACTCGAGTCATCGCTGTCTGCCCGCTCGATCAGCGTGTCGAGCAGACAGACAGCGGCCATTCTGATTCAAAAGCCGCGCCTCCGGCTCCCCCTTCGCCTGTGATAGGCGGAACACTGAATTTCCCAGCAGCCTGTGTTCCGCCTATCACGGACTTCGTATCATCCTCGTACTACGGACGAGGATGATACGACGTCTGTGATAGGCGGAACACAGGCTGCTGGGAAATTCAGTGTTCCGCCTATCACAGGCGAAGGCGGCGGCGCAGCTTTTGAATTTTACAATGGCCGCCGACGAACGAAGAGGGCACGGGACGGAGGCAAGGCACAGGACGGCACGGCACGGGACGGGACGGGACGGGACCGGAGGCAAGGCATGGCGGCGAGGCACGGCGGCGAGGCACGGAGGCAAGGAGGCTCGGCACGGGACGGAGGCTCGGGACAAAGGCTCAGGACACAGGTAGGCTGGACACACACACACACACACACACACACACACACACACACACACACACACACACACACACACACAGGGATGGATGGATGGATGGAGACACACACACACAGGGATGGATGGACGGACACACAGGGATGGACGGACACACAGGGATGGACGGACACACAGGGATGGACGGACACACACACAGGGATGGACAGGCATGTCTTACCCTCGGCTTATACACGAGTCAATAAGTTTGCCAGTTTTTTTGGGGGTAAATTGGGGGCCTCGGCTTATATTCGGGTCGGCCTATACTCGAGTATATACGGTAAATCCAAGAAATCTGTACTTTTACATGCTGCAATGTTATCATTCTGCAAACATTCAACTATCTCTGGCCACAGGAAACATAGCTCCCAACTGTCCCGGATTTCGAAGGACTGTCCCTGATTTCAAACAAAGCCCCCCTGTCCCTCTTTCCTCATTTGTCCCTGATTTTGGTCTGATCTGTATAGTTGTATATAAAATACATTATTTGTCTTTCAAAAATTGTTTCCCAGTGCTAAACATTTAATTCAGTTTCTAAATCGCTGCATTTGTAAGTTTCAAAGGCCAATACAAAGGAATAGTAGTGGTAAAAACTAATCTTTTTTTGTATAATTCTCCTTCAAGGGGGTTTGGCAGTGGCGTGGCAAGTGTCCTGTGCTTATATCCTTTTGCTAATAGGTGTCCCCTTTTCCCATCTCAGAAAGTTGGGAGGTATGACAGGGAGTAGGGCACCCTGCGCCAAATTCCTTGGGCACAACGCTGTATGTTGCCAGACTAGTGGAGGGCAACTTTGTGGGCAGTGCTTATCAGGACTAGACTGTAATCCAGAGGTGGTTGGGTTTTTGGGTGGTGCTCAGTGGCTAAACGGGACTGGATTGTAATAAAAAATGGGTTATGAACCCTTAAACCAGAGCATTCTGGATCAATAGTGCATACATTAAAGTGAAATAGTACAAATACAAAAGAGCAGCTTGTAGTGAAACCCAAACAAGAAAGAAAAAGCCAAAGAAAGAAAAAAAAAAAAAAATATATATATATATATATATATATATATATATATATATATATATATATATATATATATATATATATATACAGTGGGGACGGAAAGTATTCAGACCCCCTTACATTTTTCACTCTTTGTTATATTGCAGCCATTTGCTTTTAGTTCATTTTTATCCTCATTAATATACACACAGCACCCCATTTTGACAGAAAAACACAGAATTGTTGAAATTTTTGCAGATTTATTAAAAAAGAAAAACTGAAATATCACATGGTCCTAAGTATTCAGACCCTTTGCTCAGTATTTAGTAGAAGCCCCCTTTTGATCTAATACAGCCAGGAGTCTTTTTGGGAAAGATGCAACACGTTTTTCACACCTGGATTTGGGGATCCTCTGCCATTCCTCCTTGCAGATCCTCTCCAGTTCTGTCAGGTTGGATGGTGAACGTTGGTGGGCGGCCATTTTTAGGTCTCTCCAGAGATGCTCAATTGGGTTTAAGACAGGGCTCTGGCTGGCCCATTCAAGAACAGTCACAGAGTTGTTGTGAAGCCAATCCTTCATTATTTTAGCTGCGTGCTTAGGGTCATTGTCTTGTTGGAAGGTAAATCTTTGGCCCAGTCTGGCAGTACACAGGAAAAATAGAGAGAGTGACTCTTCCTAGGGGGGTAACAGACAGCAATAAAAACTGGCAGGTGTTTAAATCCATCTCCACTCTATCCAAAATGAAAAGAAAAGGTTTGCCTTTAGTAATATTTGAAATATCCTTCCAGCTTAATATTTGATGGAGAAATTTAATATGGATTATTGTAGAGTTCATCTCAGCTTTTACCTTAAAAAACAAAAAAGTAGTGGAAAAATCAATTTAAATGCATTAGCAAGGTATTTACAGAAGTTGTTGGCCTCAACTCAACCCTGAGCTCTGAAAAGCAGATTAGAATGAAGTATCACTGTTGGTGGTACTGAAATAAGCTACATTCCTATTTCACAGAACACATGTGAAAGAAAAACATTTTATTCATTTTCTAAAATTGAGGGTATTTTTTGAGAATTTTACAGTGCACATTGATCCATACTCACAGATAAGTTTGGATCAGTTTGAATTTGTGTCAGTCAATCAGATTGTGTTTTTGGATTGTAAAAGAGAACAGAAACATCTAGATCAAAGGGTCTCCAAACGTTCTAAACAAAGGGCCAGTTTACTGTCCTTCAGACTTTAGAAGGGCCGGACTGTGGACAGTGGGAGCAGAAAAGGTTCCGACATCAGTGGGAAAAATAATACCCCATTGTTTATTTCAGTGAGCGTAACTGCGCCCCATTATTGGTGTAACTGGGAGGAATTGTGCCCCATTACTGATGTTATTGAGCCCCTTCCTTGGTGTCATTGACAGGAATTGTACTCCATCACTAATATTATTAGGCCCCATTGTTAATGTAATTAAGAGGAATTGTGCCCCTTCACTGATGTTATTGGGCCTCATTGCTGGTGTCATTGACAGAAATTGTACTCCATCACGGATATTATTGGGCTCCAACATTGGTGTCATTGAGAGGAACTGTGCCCCATCGCTGATGTTATTGGGCCCATCGTTGGTGTCATTGAGAAGAATTGTGCCCCATCACTGATGTTATTGTTCCCCATCGTTAATGTAACTTAGAGGAATTGTGCCCCATCACTGATGTTATTGGGCCCCATCGTTGGCGTCATTGAGAGGAAGTGTGCTCCATCACTGCTGTTATTGGGCCCCATCGTTGGCGTCATTGAGAGGAATTGTGCTCCATCACTGATGTTATTGGGCCCCATCGTTGGCGTAATTGAGAGGAATTGTGCCCCATCACTGATGTTATTGTTCCCCATCGTTAATGTAACTTAGAGGAATTGTGCCCCATCACTGATGTTATTGGGCCCCATCGTTGCCGTCATTGAGAGGAATTGTGCTCCATCACTGATGTTATTGGGCCCCGTTGTTTATGTCATTGAGAGGAATTGTGCCCTTTAACTGGTGTTATTGGGCCCCATTGTTGGTAACATTGGGAAGAATTGTGCCCCATGGTCGATGTCAGTGGGAGAGATTTTGCCCCATCGTTGGCGTTATTTGGAGGAAATGTGCCCTCTTCATTGGTGTGAGTGGGGGGAATTGCCCTATTGTTGGTATAAGTGTATGAAATAGTGCCAATGGCTGGATAAAAGCAAGCAAAGGGGCTGTATTTTGCCCTCACGCTGCAGTTTGGAGACCACTGATCTAGATGAAATACACACAGAAATAAGACACAAAATTCAGGTGGACTGTTACTTTGCTGATGTGCAGGTGTGACAGCACTGGACTTATAGAAATAAGGAAATTATATTGATGGATATGACATAAAATTCAGTCCTCCTTCAAAGGGGCTGATGTGCCATGAAGGTGCAGTGTAGGTGGACCTTGTTCTGGTCTCAGACTGCTGCCTCTCTAAAAACCTCTAGGACAACCTTTCTCAACCTTTCCAGCACAGATGAACCCTTGGAATAAATTTCCCATCTCAAGGAACCCCTGCTAAAAATTACATATATCTACAACTCATGATACATTAGTGTGATAGTCGGTGGGAAGACCGTTTCGTACACTTGTGGTCATTGGGAAGAATTATCCCCTTAGATAATTATAATAGATATCCTGCAGATAGCTTACAAGATCAAGGGGGCATTGGGAACTTATCTGAGAGGCAGAAACTGCTCATTGCTCAAGGAACCCCCCCTCCTTCATTGCTCTAGCAGTACAAGTAATGAATTAGTAGTGAAAATACTCAGTATCGGCACTGATACCAGTATCTGTTACGGCACATCCCTAGTTACGATCACAGCTCAAAATGATCCCTCACTAAAAATGCATGGTACTTCTTGGATTAAGAACAATATAATATGGTTCTTTTCCTTTAGTCTAAACTCTGATGGCATCTATTTCAGGTGGAGTCGGCATTCAGCCAATCCTGCAACAATAATTGGTGACATCACTGCCATGATATTAACAATATAAGGCTCGGATATCATTGGTTGTTTCCTGGTAAACTTTGATGGCTATTCCATGGACTGCCAACTGGTGTCAGATTGGAGCACAGACAGATCAGCCGTGCCCAAATCCGCAGCTGCCATACCAGCCTGC
The DNA here is from genome assembly GCF_037356315.1 of Lithobates pipiens. NCBI lineage: Eukaryota > Metazoa > Chordata > Amphibia > Anura > Ranidae > Lithobates > Lithobates pipiens. Next base: position 244,820,577 of record NW_027507685.1, read on the forward strand.
GAGCGAGGAGCTCATATTTCATTCATAGACTTGGCCTCGGCAGCAAGATTTCATCAAGTCTAGTTTAATTAGATGAATAAATTGACTTTGACTGTGAAAACACTGAAATGAGTAAATATTCCAACCAAAAAATTTTAAAGTGCCGATGAGCTTATCTAGCAGCTCATTTATTGGAGCTTCTGGAAATATCTATCTATATCTACTTTATCTATATCTGTCTGTGTATCTGCCAGTTTCTGGAAATATCTGCATATCTACCTATCTATTAATCATTATCTGTCTATTTGCCAATGGGCTCATCTAACAGCTCTTTTACTAGAATTCCTGGACATCTATCTATTTATTTAGTTAGCTAATTGTAGCGCTCACTCCTGGAGGGGCTGCTGGAAATAACCCAGGTCTCCCATACCTGTTTAGAGGCTGTCAGGCCCAGATAATAGTTCCAAGCATACCAAGAAACACAGGCTCAGTCTAGGGGATGTCTTTTTTGAGGTTGTATTTGCAGTACTTGAATAGGAGAGAGGGGTAAGGATGCAGGATACTCTAAAATGCAAACAGGTCCAAGAGGACAGATACTTCAGCGGTAGTTTTAAAAACTCCTGCTGGTAAGTGAGAAAGCTGCCAGCTTTTCTGAGACCCTATGAGAGCAGTCATAGTCTATGTAGCAACATTGGGTGTCTATCCTCAAGGCACCGACACTCCTGTAGCCATAGGTGAATGGTCCTAATCACAATGTCCAGAGGCAGCTACACCCAGCTCCCCACAACACTCATCAGTGAAAGTCAGCAAAGGTCAGCTTCTTCAAGCAAACATCCTTTTAAATCCTTCAGGCACATACTGAGGTCTAGCAACAACAGTTCTTGAGTACTCTGGCTACCTCCCAGGGGCAGAAGCCCCAGGTGAAGATTAACCAAACCAGCCTTCCTATACATTTATGTCCTCCCCAGCCACCTTCTGGGCGGCCCTTCTCAGGGATTGGCTGAGGTCAGAAAAATATTTGTAACATGACCCTCTTATTCTATTTCTGGAAGCTTCTTCCAGAGGCAGACATGAGCAGTCAAACCCAGGCTTAGGGATAGACCTGGCCGGACCTGACAATAGATTGCTGCTCCATTGAGTACAGCAGAGCCAAAAACTAAATTTAGCCTGTCTGGGAGCTAAATGATCTATCCATATTGTATCTAGATATCGCTATCTACCTATGAATCAATATCTGTCTGCCAATTAACAAATCTAATGGTTCATTTACTGGAATTTCTGAAAATATCTATGAATCAATGTCTATCTATCTATCTATCTATCTATGGATCTATCTATCTATCTATGGATCTATCTATCTATCTATCTATGCGATGTGGCTCATTTACAGGAATTTCTGAAGATATCAGTCTATAAATCAATATCTATATATCTGCCAATGAGAATGTCTTGTGACCCATGGAAATAGTTTTATCTATCTTTCTGTATTCATTTATCAATATAGCTCTCTATTTCTTAATCTGTTAATATCTATTTATCTGTCAACAAATTAGCATATCTAGTGGCTCATTTATTTGCATTCCTAAAGATATCTGTCTATTAATCAATATATATCTATCTGACAATGAGCATATCTTGTGGCTCATTGACTGGACTTTTGAAAATATTTATATCTATATTTTTATCAATCTATCTCTATCTATTTATCAATCTATTAATACCGATCTATCTATCTATCTATCTATCTATCTATCTATCTATCTATCTATCTATCTATCTATCTATCTATCTATCTATGCAATGTGGCTCATTTACTGGAATTTCTGAAAATATCTGTCTATAAATCAATATCTGCCTATCTATCTACTGTCTTGTGGCCCATTGACTGGATTTTTAGAAATGTTTTTTTTTTTAGATCTAAATATCTATCTATTAATCAATATTGATCTATCGATCTATGCAATGTGGCTCATTTACTGGAGTTTCTGAAGATATCTGCCTATCTATTAATCAATATCTCTAGATCTGCCAATGAGCATGTCTTGTGGCCCATTGACTGTTTTTTTCGAAATATTTATATCTATATATCTCTTTTTTATCAATATATCTCTATTTCTCAAACTATTAATATCTATCTATCAACAGCTGTTTGAAAATGAGCATATCTAGTGGCTCATTTACTGGAATTTCTGAAGATACCTGCTCTCTCTCTCTTCATTTCTCTATCTCTATCTCTCTGTTTCTCTTTCTCTATCTCTCTATCTCTCCATTTCTCTATCTATCTCTCTATATATTTCACTATCTCTATCTCTCTCTTTCTCTATCTCTATCTCTCTATGTCTATCTCTCTATTTCTCTATCTCTCTCTATCTCTATCTCTCAATTTCTCTATGTCTATCTCACTATTCCTCCATCTATCTCTCTCTATCTCTCTATATCTCTCCATTTCTCTATCTCTCCATTTCTTTATCTCTCTATCTCTCCATTTCGCTATCTCTCTATTTCTCTATCTCTCCATCTATCTTTCCATTTCTCCATCTCTATATTTCTCTCTCTCTCTATTTCTCTATCTCTCTCTATCTCTCCATTTCTCTATGTCTATCTCTCTATTTCTCTATCTCTCTCTATCTCTATCTCTCCATTTCTCTATGTCTATCTCTCTATTCCTCCATCTATCTCTCTCTATCTCTCTATTTCTCTCTCTATATCTCTCCATTTCTCTATCTCTACATTTCTTTATCTATCTCTCAATTTCGCTATCTCTCTATTTCTCTATCTCTCCATTTCGCTATCTCTCTATTTCTCTATCTCTCTATCTCTCCATCTATCTTTCCATTTCTCCATCTCTATATTTTTCTAGCTCTCCATTTCTCTATCTATCTATCTATCTATCTATCTATCTATCTATCTATCTATCTATCTATCTATCTATCTATCTATCTCTCTCTCTCTCTCTCTCTCTCTCTATTGCTCTATTTTTCTCTCTCTCTCTCTCTCCATTTCTCTCTCTCTATTTCTCTCTCCATCTCTCTCTCTCTCTTTCTCTATTTATCTATCTCTCCCTTTCTTCATCTCTCTCTCTCCATCTCTCTCTCTCTCTCTCTCTCCATCTCTCTCTCTCTCCATCTCTCTCTCCCTCCATTTATCTCTCTCTCCCTCCATTTATCTCTCTCTCCCTCCATTTATCTCTCTCTCGCTCCATTTCTCTCCCTCCATTTATCTCTCTCTCTCTCCATTTCTCTATCTCTATTTCTCTCTCTCTCTATTTCTCTCTCTCTCTCTCTCTCTCCGTTTCTCTATCTCTCCATCTTTCTCTCTCTCTCTCTCTTTCTCTATCTATCTCTCCCTCTCTTCATCTCTCTCTCACCATTTCTCTCCCTCTCTCTCCATTTCTCTATCTCTCCATCTCTCTCTCTCTTCATCTCTCTCTCTCTCGCTCTCTCCCGCCATCCATCTCTCCATCTTTCTCTCTCTCTCTCCCTCTCTCTCTATTTCTCTATCTCTATCTATCACTCTATTTCTATCCCTCTATCTCTCTCAATTTCTCTCTCTCTTTCTCTATTTCTCTATCTCTATCTATCTCTCTATCTCTCTCTATATCTATCTCTCTATTTCTGTATCTCTCTCTCTCTATCTATCTCTCCATTTCTATCTCTCCGATGTGACATGTGAGCACTAGATTAAATATTTTGCCTCACTCGATCTGCTTTTCAATTTTTTTCTTCCATTGTTGGTCCTAACTTTTTTGTAGGTCCCAGACATCAAGCCTACAAGTCCCCAATGGGAAAACCAGCTCTGGAAAGAGATATCTGTGTGGATTGTGCAAAGATTGCTTCTATAAAATTACACATCAAACTGGAAATACAATCTCAAACCATCTTATCCAATTTAAACATAAACAGCTTAATTTTTTTTTGCTCAGATCTTTAATCTTCAAATATCAAACTGCACGCTCCATGCACAGGGGGATTCCAACGCTTACTTCTTTTTATCAATCATCTTTCTTATATCACGTTTCAACGAACCCACCAAAGAACCTCTAATGGCCCTTTAAACGATTTATCCCCAGTCCCACGTACCTTACACGATCTGTTTAACCTCTTCCGCTTTATATTTCACTGTGTTGCATTTTATGAATTATAAAGTAGAAATTTAATGAAATTACAGGGAAAAAACTTACATTAAAAAGTGCAGACTCGGCAGAAGAGTTTTTATTTAAATTTAACAAACAATTAAAAAGAGGAGATATCGCAGTACACAGTCTTTTTCTGTAGGATCAGTATTTTGTTCCATTGGTTTAATAATTTATTTTGTCCAACTTTTTAGCTGATCATGAGGAAAATATTACATTAATTAGTTATATTTTTAAATAAACGAAGTGCTGAAATTCAAAGTTCTGGTTCTAGTTTAACCTACAAAGTTTTGATACAAATTAACCACATGCTGACTGCACAGCGTGGCCGGGCAGTTCTGGGAAGGCATCATATTATGGCCTCCCGTGATCGCGCCCGCTACGGTGCGCACTATGATCGCAGTGTCCGCTGGACACAGCTGATCAAAGATTGAAGCAAAGAGCCAATCAGCAGCTCTTTACCACGTGATCAGCTGTGTCCAATCACAGCTGATCAGGATGTAAACAGAAGGACGGGTATTGGCATTCCTTGCCCCATTCTGGCAGCATGAGGAGAGGAGAAGAGAACTGATAACTAGACATGTGCGATTAGTTTTGTATGAAAAGAAAATTCGTACAAATTTATGGAAATTTGTACATTCGTATGAATCTCAAATACAAATTTTTATGCATACGAATTCTGTCCGAAATACCAAATTTTGTTTACGAATTTTGGATCCAAATTCATAACGAAAATTCGTAATTAACGAAAAGTCAACGAACTTAAAAGTTAAAACCCCAGGAAGTCAGCACAGCACAGGGATGGCGGGAACCCCTCATAATGATAAACTAATCATAACGAAAATACGTAATTGTTAAGAAAAGTCAGCACAGGGATGTTGGGAACCCCATGGGAATTTCTATGCTTACGAATTTCATACAAAATTTCATTAACGAATTTCGGAATTTTGGATCAAAATGAACAGAAACATGACTGGTGTTTTGTTCACCAATCAGAGGAAGTCAGCACAGCACAGGAGTGGTGGGAACCCATCATAATGGACACAGCGGGTCTACACTCAGACCTGGGAACTCAGCACAGGGATGATGGGAACCCCTCATAATAAATTCATCATAATGAACATTCGTAATTGTTACGAAAAGTTAACAAACTTAATGCCGCTTACACACGACCGTATTGTCCAGCGGACTTAGTCCGGCAAACAATCCGGCAAACAATCCGCCGTACTTTATAACGAACGGACTTGGCCACACACGGACGCTCCGAAAGTCTGGCGATTTCTAACGCGATGATGTACAGCACGTACGATGGGACTAGAAAAAGGAAGTTCAATAGCCAGTAGCCAATAGTCAATAGCTTCCTTCTCGTACTTGCTTCTGAGCATGTGTCATTCTTAGTCCACTGGACTAGCACACTGACGAACGCATTGCCCACTGAAAGCCAAGTCCTGCGGACAAAATTTGAGTCAAAACTACTTTCTAAGTCCGTCAGACTTTACGATGAAAAAGTCAGCTTGAGCCCACACACGATCGACTTGTCCGGCATAATGCAGTCCGGCGGACTAAGTCCACCGGACAATTCGGTCGTGTGTACGCGGCATTAAAAACTCAGGAAGTCAGTACAGCACAGGGATGGTGGGAGCCCCTCATAATGATAAATTCATCATAACGAACTTTCATTATCTTAACGAAAAGTTTACGAATCTAACGAAAATTTGTATTTTGTATGAATCCGAATTGAATTTCGTACACAAATTACGAAATACAATTTTTTTTCGAATGAAACAAAACAAATTTTTTGATGCCACCCATGTCTACTTTTACCGGCTTGTGTACAAGGGACATCTACACTCAGGGGAGGGCTGGGCTGGGGGGCAGGGATGCAATTGCCCCCTGGGCTGCTCTGATATGCTGTGGCAAAGGCTGCTGTGCCATCAGCTCAAGAGCACACATGCGCAGATCTTGAGCTGGCCGAGTCCAGTACTGTGATCCAGCGATGTCTTCATTTCAGGGCTGACAGTCTGTGTTACACAGCACAGCCCCGCCCAGCCCCTCCCTCCTCCACACCATTGGCTGGCAGAGGCAGGACCTGCTTCTTTCCCCGCCCACACTCCGGGGCAGCCCATGTGCTGTCTGTGAGGAGGATGTGTGGGCGGGAAAGTTCAATCTGAGCAGTCGGCTGGAATCCAGTGAGGCTCCTGGGAGGCTGAGACCATCCAAGTAAGTGAACTCCTCCTCCCTCCCCCACTCTGCAGCCAAAGAGTTTTTTTTTTTCTAGCAGCCTGAGCAGTACCTTCTAGGTGGTATGATGTGGGCTCACACTGGAATTCTGCGGTTTGGCTGCAGTGCTGGTGTACTGGCAGTCTTCCTGCATGTTGTCCCTGGTCCCATAGAGGTTGCACATTTTTACTGCATGTTCTGAAAGTGCACAAAACGTCCTGCATGCTGCATCTTTGGTGCAATTCCAGAAAATGCAGCAAAAATGTGCAACCTAAAAGAAGTCTGGGGGACTGTGAAAGCCGCCAGTACACTCGCACTGCAGCACACTAAAGGCTTGTATTCACTTGCAGCAGCCACTCCTCTAAAAAGTGATCCATGCTCAGGTCACTTTTCAGAGGCATTTGACAGGCAGTGAGGAGTTGATATTACATTTCATCCCTGCCTGTTTTAACCCTCTAAATGCCAATCCCTGCAGGTAATTATACGGTTCACTTTGAACTCCACCTCATTTCCATTACTCTCTGTAGGTATTAGATGTGCTCTCACCTTATTGTTTGCACATCTAATATCCAAGGGTACTTTCACACTGGGGCGGTGTGGGCAGTAGTGGTAAAGCATTGCTCATTTTAGCAGCGCTAGCGGGGCACTTTTAAAACCCACTAGCAGCTCAAGAAAGGGTTAAAACCGCCTGTGTTGCTCATTTCAGTGGGCAGGGCACCTCTCCCAAACTGCCCCAATAATGCTGCTTGCAGGACTTTTCAGAATGTCCTACAAGCGTACAGCCCCATTGTGAGGGCACTCGGGGCTTTCACACGGGGGTGGCATGAGAGGCAGTTTACAGGCGCTATTTTTAGCACTAAAACGCCTGTAAAGTGCCTTCAGTGTGAAAGGACCCTAAAAAGAGTTCTGGAAATAGGTGTAGAAATTCACTTTGAACTACACCTTAAGTGGAGCGCTCCTTTCAGAAGATTTGAGGATATTATTAAACAGAGACTGGTGGACTTAGGCCACCATAGACAGATTGAAATTCTGCCTGTTCAGCAGAAATTTCAATCAATCTATGTGCAGACTGGCTGCACAGAATTCGATCTATCAACTGACAATACAACCAGCTTGTCTTTATTTCTTTTTTTTGTGATCACTGCTGGCTGCTAAGCTGCCGGCAGCGATCACTGTATTCTGATGGCTTGAAAACTTTCACCTCAGAGCACACACCCACACACGGCTCTTATGGATGCTTAGTAAATCAAGTGCCAGGCTTCACTAGCATTACACCTGTGTGACTGCGACCAAGTCTGGGCACAAGCTAGCACAGGCTCCTGGAAACATGGGAAGGGTGGCCAGTAAGAGGAGAGCTGGGAAATGACATTACTTGCCTCATATTCCTGCCACTCCTAATCCTGCTCCACTGCAGCACCAGGCCCACAATGCCCTTAATCTGGCTGGTAACCCAGGGTGTGCACCGGTATGTGCTTTTCTCACTACCCGCAATTGACACAGGAGGAGCCTGCACCCTGGTGAATATGGTGGTCATGCCAGGGAGAAAGCAGGACTTGCATGTTTAGCCTGCTGAACTCGTTGTGACTCTCGGCTACTCTGCTGGCTTGGCTTGCCCAGTGGTGTGGTGCTCACTCACCAGAGAAGCTCCGGACTCCACAGGTAGCACTTAGTGTGGCGGCAGTGACAGAACAGTCTTTAGTCTTCACCTTCCTGCAGTCTTATTGGTCTTTGTACTGGGTGTGGGGAAGGGGCAAGCTCTTTTTCTCAGTCTCTCTGGGGCAATCATGCAGTCTCTCTCTGAGAGACTGCTCCAAAATGATTGCCCCCACAGGGAGTGACCGCTCCACACTGCCTGCACAGAGAGAGTGACCGCTCCACACTGCCTGCACAGAGAGAGTGACCGCTCCACACTGCCTGCACAGAGAGAGTGACCGCTCCACACTGCCTGCACAGAGAGAGTGACTGCTCCACACTGCCTGCACAGAGAGAGTGACCGCTCCACACTGCCTGCACAGAGAGAGTGACCGCTCCACACTGCCTGCACAGAGAGAGTGACCGCTCCACACTGCCTGCACAGAGAGAGTGACCGCTCCACACTGCCTGCACAGAGAGAGTGATCGCTCCACACTGCCTGCACAGAGAGAGTGACCGCTCCACACTGCCTGCACAGAGAGAGTGACCGCTCCACACTGCCTGCACAGAGAGAGTGACCGCTCCACACTGCCTGCACAGAGAGAGTGACCGCTCCACACTGCCTGCACAGAGAGAGTGACCGCTCCACACTGCCTGCACAGAGAGAGTGACCGCTTCACACTGCCTGCACAGAGAGAGTGACCGCTTCACACTGCCTGCACAGAGAGAGTGACCGCTTCACACTGCCTGCACAGAGAGAGTGACCGCTTCACACTGCCTGCACAGAGAGAGTGACCGCTTCACACTGCCTGCACAGAGAGAGTGACCGCTTCACACTGCCTGCACAGAGAGTGACCGGCAGTGTCAAGCAGTCTCTCTCTCTCTGGGGCAATGTGGAGCAGTCTTCCTCCCTCTCTGTACGGGAAATGTGGTGTAGATGGATGGTCAGCTGATTCTGGGGTTCAATGGGCCACTTGACTGGACTTGCCCCGCAGGCCTAAGGCTGCCAGCCCTCCCCTGTCTACACTGATCAGTGTCCTGATTATCAGTACAGTCCCAACCGTGCTGCCAATCTGTGCCCACCTCTCCGGTGTCACCTATCAGTGCCGCCTACCAGTGCCCATCAGTGCCGCCTACCAGTGTCCATCAGTGCCACCTACCAGTACCTTTCAGTGCTGCCTACCAGTGCCCATCAGTGCCTCCTCATTAGTGTCACCTATCAGTGCCGCCTACCAGTGCTGCCTTTCAGTGCCCACCAGTGCCACCTTGTCAGTGCCCATCAGTGCAGCATATCAGTGCCCCCTCATCAGCGCACATCAGTGAAGGAGAAAAATGTACCTGTTTGCAAAATATTATAAACTATGAAAACTTTTTTTTCTTCACATTTTTCCGTCTTTTTTCGTTTATTTAGCAAAAAATTAAAAAGCCAGTGGTGAGTAAATACCACCAAAAGAAATCTCTTTTTGTGTGAAAAAATGATAACAATTTTGTTTGGGTACAGAGTTGCATGGCCGCGCGATTGTCATTCAAAGTGCGATAGTGCTGAAAGCCTAAAATTGGCCTGGGCAGGAAGGGGGTGAAAATGCCTGGTAGGCAAGTGGTTAAAACAAAAAGATTTAGGAGTTGTTTCTCTGAAGTTCTCAACTGTATAAAAAGAACTTATATATATAAATATATATATATATATATTGTAAGGGATCTTCCCGGGGTAGGGTGAGTTTGGACACAGTTCACAGCAGACTTGGAATTTATAAAGCAGACCTTGGCGTTTATTCGTGGTACAAACAGTCCAACAAACAAAAATATACGGCAACACCGTGCTTTTTAAGTACAACAGAAAAAAAATAAAAAAAAACAACCTAGCCCGGCTGGGCGCTTACTAACAGGTTCTTCTCACCTATCTGACACTTATAAACACAGCGTCTTTCGCCTGGATATCGCAGGGTGGGTTTTAGCTCCAGCAGTGGCTGCGCTCGCAGCTTCCTCCAACACACAGACTGTTCATTTCCCTGTCTGAGAGCAAACACCTGCAGGCCCCGCAGAGCCTTTACCTTCCCAGGCTAATTAGGATCAAAGCTCACCTGATCCAAAACCCAGAACTGGAACGAGGGATGGGGGGTGTGGAATGACAGGTCCCTCTACCAAACCTACCTGCCATTCCATATAAACCCAGGCCCGGCAAGATTAAATAACCACTCAGCAGCATATTGCTGCTGAGAAACTGATCCATCCTGGACTTACCATCTCACACTGTGTAGCAACCTAGGTGAGATGTACACCCCCTCGACCACTTCTCCAGTGACATGTCTACATATCCCCCCCCTCTTTTTCAGACCGGAGGGCTGAGCCTTTTGTCCCCACAGACAACTCACCCTCGACAATGCGTCAGCATTTGCCTGTAATTTCCCTGGCCTGTGTTCCACAGTGAAATTAAAGTTTTGTAAGGACAGAAACCATCTAGTCACTCTTGCATTTCTCTCCTTGTTTAACTTCATCCATGTTAGGGGGGCATGGTCTGTCACCAACTTGAATTTCCTGCCTAGCAAGTAATACTTTAAAGATTCTAGGGCCCACTTCACTGCCAAACATTCTCGCTCCACAATGGCATAATTTTTCTCGGCCGGGGTTAGTTTTCTACTCAAGTACGTCACCGGATGCTCCTCACCATTCACTACTTGTGAGAGTACTGCACCTAAGCCTGTGTTAGAGGCATCTGTCTGGACCAGAAATTCTCGCCTGAAATCGGGGGTAACTAACACAGGTGGTTGGCACAAGGCAGACTTAAGGCTTTGGAAAGCCTTCTCGGCCTCTGGGGTCCACGTGACCATTGCTGTCTTTCCGCCCTTTGTCAAGTCAGTTAGTGGAGCAGCAACTGAGGCAAAGTTCGGCACAAATCTACGGTAATAACCCGTAATACCCAGGAAAGCTCTAACCTGTTTCCTTGTCAGGGGTCTAGGCCAATTCTGTATTGCCTCAATTTTATTTAGCTGTGGCTTAATCAATCCTCTCCCAACAATGTAGCCCAGATATTTGGCCTCTGCTAGGGCTAGAGCACACTTCTCGGCATTTATGGTCAACCCTGCATCACTTATGGTATCCAACACGGCCTGTACCTTACAGAGGTGACTTTCCCAATCAGGGCTAAAAATGACCACATCATCGAGGTAGACGGCTGAGTAATCCCGATGTGGTCGCAGAATCAAGTCCATCAACCTCTGGAAAGTTGCAGGCGCTCCATGTAACCCGAATGGCATCACTACATACTGGAATAGCCCATCAGGGGTGGAGAATGCAGTTTTCTCTTTAGCCTCACCAGAAAGTGGAATCTGCCAGTAGCCCTTTGTGAGATCGAGGGTGGTTATGTACCTGGCGTTACCTAACTTCTCAATCAACTCATCTACCCTGGGCATAGGATAAGCATCGAACTTGGAGATCTCATTCAACTTTCTGAAATCGTTACAGAACCTCCAAGTTCCATTGGGCTTTGGGATTAGCACAATCGGGCTGGACCATTCACTCTGTGACACCTCAATTACCCCCAGATCAAGCATACGTTTTACCTCGGCAGATACGGCTTTCCTACGTGCCTCCGGTATCCTATAGGGCTTTAGGTTTACTCTGCTTCTAGGCTCAGTTTCAATGTGATGATGGATGAGGTGGGTACGCCCTGGGAGGTCAGAGAACTTGTTTTTGTTTTTCTGTAAAAATTCCTGAGCCTCCTGTTTCTGTGACACTGATAGAGTATCACCTACCTTGACTGGAGGGATTGGTGGTGACAAATTATTAACAGTATTTGTCGCCACCAAGGATTCCCTGTCTTTCCAGGGCTTGATCAAGTTTATGTGATAAACTTGGAAAGGCTTCCTTCTACCTGGTTGGTGCACCTTGTAGTTCACCTCACTGATCTTTTCAACAATTTCATAAGGACCTTGCCACTTCGCCAAGAATTTACTCTCAACAGTGGGGACTAGTATAAGGACCCTATCGCCTGGGTTGAATGTCCTGATTCTTGCGGACCGGTTGTAAATTCTACTTTGGGCCTCTTGAGCTCTCTGGAGGTGTTCCCTTACCAGGGGCATTATAGTGGCTATACGGTCCTGCATTTGTGCTACATGCTCAATAACACTCTTGTATGGGGTGGACTCATTCTCCCATGTCTTTTTTGCAATGTCCAGTAGACCCCTAGGGTGACGACCATAGACCAACTCGAATGGTAAGAACCCTGTGGACGCTTGGGGCACTTCCCTAATAGCAAACATGAGGTAGGGTAATAAATGATCCCAGTCACGACCATCTTTTCCCACCACTTTCTTCAACATATGTTTCAAAGTTTTATTAAATCTCTCCACCAATCCGTCCGTCTGGGGGTGGTATACAGAGGTACGGATGTGTGAGACTTTAAATAGTTTGCATAATTCCTTCATCAGTTTTGACATAAATGGCGTACCTTGGTCAGTTAGGATTTCTTTGGGGATCCCAGTCCTAGAGAACATATAAAACAACTCACGTGCAATTGTTTTAGATGCAGTGTTTCTTAAGGGTACAGCCTCAGGATAGCGGGTCGCATAATCTATGACTACCAAAATATACTGGTGTCCTCTAGCTGACTTTACAACGGGACCCACTAAATCCATGGCAATACGCTCAAAAGGCACCTCTATAATAGGGAGCGAAACCAAAGGACTGCGAAAATGTGACACTGGGGCACTAACCTGACATGTGGGGCACGACTCGCAGTATTTTTTAATGTCATCATATATCGCCGGCCAAAAAAACCTCTGGAGAACCCTCTCTCGCGTTTTGTCAGTCCCCAAGTGTCCCCCAAGAACATGGTTATGTGCCATGTCAAGCACCTGACGCCGGTACGGCTTAGGTACCAGAAGCTGTTCCACAATCTCATCCTTAATCTTATTGACTCTATAGAAAAGATCATTAGTCACCGAAAAATGTGGAAATCTTTTTTCAGCATCTGGTTCCTGAGGTACCCCATTCATAACAGCAACCTGCTCTCTCGCATTTTTGAGAGTGGGGTCCTGTAATTGTGCAGCGCCAAAATTATCCCTAGACACCTCTAAGTCTAGTATATTTTGCTCAGTGGGAGGAGCCTCCTCCTCCCCAGCCAGGATCTGCAAAGGAGAACAATCATTTTCATCCTGCACACTTCTATCATTCACAGGGGACAAGGCAACCCCCTTAGAGGTATCCTCACTCCTTTTGGGGATTTTTCTTTTTTCCCAGAGAGCCCAGAATAATGGAAAATCGCGCCCCAATATTACATTATGCATGAGGTTTTTTACCACACCCACTTCATATTGTACGGTGCCTTGTTCAGTCCCGACTTTAGCCAGCACTATAGGGTACACTTTTGTATCACCATGTATGCACACAACACTCATATGCTTTTTAGACTCTTTGGCCGCGTACACACGTGCGGACTGTTCGCCCAACCTTGTTCGGCAAACAGTTTGTCAAACAGTCCGCTCAAAATTTGCATGAGCGGACTTGCCCACACACGAGCGGACTGTTTGACGAACAAGGTTGGGCAAACAGTTCGCTCAACTTTTGAAATGAACGGACTCGCCCACGTAAGGAGGAGGCAAATCCGCCCATTTCGAGCGCGTGTACAGGTAGGCGGGGCCCGCGAAGGATACGTCGCGGGCTCCGCCGCCTGGAATGGGCTTAAAGGGGAACCCCAACGCCGAAAAAAATCGGCGTGGGGGTTCCCCCCCAAGTCCACACCAGACCCTTGTCCGAACACGCTACCCGGCCGGCCAGGAAAGGGGGGCGAGCGAGCGCGCCCCCCCTCCTGAGCCGTACCAGGCCGCGTGCCCTCAACATGGGGGGGTGCCTTGGGGAAGGGGGGGCCGCGCGGCCCCCCCACCCCAAAGCACCTTGTCCCCATGTTGATGAGGACAAGGGCCTCTTCCCGACAACCCTGGCCGTTGGTTGTCGGGGTCTGCGGGCGGGGGGCTTATCGGAATCCGGGAGCCCCCTTTAAGAAGGGGGTCCCCGGATACCGGCCCCCCACCCTATGTGAATGAGTATGGGGTACAATGTACCCCTACCCATTCACCTGTGAAATAAAGTACAATAAAAAACACAACACAGAGAAAAAATATTTTATTGCACAGCTCCGGGGGTCTTCCGTCTTCGGGGGTCTTCTCGCCGGACTCCTCCGCTATGTGTGTGTAGCTCTTTTGCTAGCGGAGGAGTCCGGCTTTCTTCCTCCCCGCCGCCGGCCTCTTCTCCCGACTTCGGGGGTCTTGTCCCCCTCTTCGGTTCTTCTGCCGGGCCACCGCGCCTGGTCCGGTGGCCCGGTCTTCTGTCGCCGTCTTCCGTTCTTCTGTCGCCGCCTTCGGTTCTTCTGCCGGGCCACCGCGCCTTCTTGTAGCTCTTTTACAGGCGGTGGCCCGGTCTTCTGTCGCCGCTGTCGTCGCTGCCGCTGTCGTCGCCGCCGCCGCCTTCCGTTCTTGTTCTTCTTCTTGTTCTTCTTCTTCTTCTCCTGGAGATGTTGACTCGACGAGCTCTCCGGCCGGAATGCCGGGGACGCGCTGTGCGGTCACTTATATAGTGACAATGGGGCGGGGTCACATGGTATATGTCACATGGGTTGGTCACATGGTGACCCCGCCCCCTTACGATGTCATAGTCCCCATGTGACATCAACCCATGTGACCAACCCATGTGACATATACCATGTGACCCCGCCCCATTGTCACTATATAAGTGGCAGCAGAGCGCGTCCCTGGCATTCCGGCCGGAGAGCTCGTCGAGTCAACATCTCCAGGAGAAGAAGAAGAAGAACAAGAAGAAGAACAAGAACGGAAGGCGGCGGCGGCGACGACAGCGGCGACAGAAGACCGGGCCACCGCCTGTAAAAGAGCTACAAGAAGGCGCGGTGGCCCGGCAGAAGAACCGAAGGCGGCGACAGAAGAACGGAAGGCAGCGGCGACAGAAGACCGGGCCACCGCCTGTAAAAGAGCTACAAGAAGGTGCGGTGGCCCGGCAGAAGAACCGAAGAGGGGGACAAGACCCCCGAAGTCGGGAGAAGAGGCCGGCGGCGGGGAGGAAGAAAGCCGGACTCCTCCGCTAGTAAAAGAGCTACACACAGATAGCGGAGGAGTCCGGCGAGAAGACCCCCGAAGACGGAAGACCCCCGGAGCTGTGCAATAAAATATTTTTTCCCTGTGTTGTGTTTTTTTTTGTACTTTATTTCACAGGTGAATGGGTAGGGGTACATTGTACCCCATACTCATTCACATAGGGTGGGGGGCCGGTATCCGGGGGCCCCCTTCTTAAAGGGGGCTCCCGTATTCCGATAAGCCCCCCGCCCGCAGACCCCGACAACCAACGGCCAGGGTTGTCGGGAAGAGGCCCTTGTCCTCATCAACATGGGGACAAGGTGCTTTGGGGTGGGGGGGCTGCGCGGCCCCCCCCTTCCCCAAAGCACCCCCCCATGTTGAGGGCACGCGGCCTGGTACGGCTCAGGAGGGGGGGCGCGCTCGCTCGCCCCCCTTTCCTGGCCGGCCGGGTAGCGTGCTCGGACAAGGGTCTGGTGTGGACTTTGGGGGAACCCCCACGCCGATTTTTTTCGGCGTTGGGGTTCCCCTTTAAGCCCATTCCAGGCGGCGGAGCCCGCGACGTCTCCTTCGCGGGCCCCGCCTACCTGTACACGCGCTCGAAATGGGCGGACTTTCCGAGCGGGAACAGTCCGCTCATTTCGAAAGTACAGCGGACAAGCCCACACACGGGCGGACTGTTCGCTCAAACACAGTTTCAGCGGACAGTTTTTCGGAATTTCCGAAAGACTTTGTCCGTCCAACTGTCCGCTGAAACTGTCCGCTGAAAGCCCACACACGAGCGGACTGTCCGCCCAAACACTGTTCAGCGGACAAGGTTGGGTGAACAGTCCGCCCGTGTGTACGCGGCCTAAGTCCCCAGCCACCAGGCTAGCATGCACCAAGGTTACGAGGCTTCCCGAGTCCATTAACGCCTTAACGGGAAGGTCATTGATTGTAATATTGCAGATTTGCGGTTCAGTCTCTAGTCCAGGAACTGCAGCACAAGATGGTTCCGCAAATAGCGACTGACGCCGGCTAGCGTCACACTCCATGGGTTCAGTGGTAAGAGGGCAATGGGCAGACACGTGTCCCGCCTCATGGCATCTCCAACACTGGATAGGGCCTGGTCTCTTTGGCAAGGAGTCCTTTTTAGAGCCCCTTAGCCACCCGGGACCATCACCAGTCTTTTGTCCCTGAGACACCACTTGAGCCCTTTTCCCTCCATCAGCACCCCTCCACACTCCCCCAATAGATGGAAGTCTCTTACCAGCTGACGGCACAGATCTGGTGCTCCGGGGAGGTGAAGATGCTGCAGGAACATCACGGAGGTAGTCCTCAGTCGCCTGGAACCTCTCCACAAGGTTGACAAGTTCGTTTGCATTCTTAGGATCACCTTGTCCCACCCAGCGTTGCAGGTCAGTAGGAAGCGCTCGGAGGTAGCGATCCATCACGACCTTCTCTAGGATTTGTGCAGGAGTAGAAGTGTCTGGCTCCAACCACTTCCTTGCCAAATGGATTAGGTCATACATCTGGGACCTCGCTGATTTGTCCAGACTGTAGCTCCAGTTGCGTACCCTCCGGGCACGGACTGCAGTAGTAACTCCTAGTCGGGCAAGTACCTCCTCTTTTAGCCGAGTATAGTCCTTAACCTCTTGCTCACTGAGGTCATAGTAGGCCTTTTGAGGTTCACCTGTTAAATAGGGCGCAATTACCTCTGCCCACTCAGCGGCTGGTAACTTCTCTCGCTCAGCCACGCGCTCAAATACTGTTAGATAGGCCTCAACATCGTCCTCAGCAGTCATCTTTTGCAGCGCTTGCTGCACAGTCCTTCTCCCAAAAAAAATCTCTGGAGCGGCTCCCTCCACTGTGGGTGGATTAGCAACCACAGGCGCCTCTCGATTTACTATCAGGTGCTCGATAAGTTGTTGTTGGCTTTGGCGCAAAGCTTGCAACTCTTCCTTATGCATCTGCTGTTGTGCAGCCATGGACTGTTCATGTCGTCTATTGGCCTCTGTCTGAGCCTGCTGTTGTTGCAAACTCACTTGCATAAACTGCTTCAGCATCTCCTCCATGTTGCTGGACTGTTCTTGGAGTGTAGTTGCAGCTTTCACTCAGGACATAAGCAGCTGTAGCCAAGTCTGTCCACACCGTTGCCCCTAGCAACCGTGTTGCCCGCTTTCTCCACCAATTGTAAGGGATCTTCCCGGGGTAGGGTGAGTTTGGACACAGTTCACAGCAGACTCGGAATTTATAAAGCAGACCTTGGCGTTTATTCGTGGTACAAACAGTCCAACAAACAAAAATATACGGCAACACCGTGCTTTTTAAGTACAACAGAAAAAAAATAAAAAAAAACAACCTAGCCCGGCTGGGCGCTTACTAACAGGTTCTTCTCACCTATCTGACACTTATAAACACAGCGTCTTTCGCCTGGATATCGCAGGGTGGGTTTTAGCTCCAGCAGTGGCTGCGCTCGCAGCTTCCTCCAACACACAGACTGTTCGTTTCCCTGGCTGAGAGCAATCACCTGCAGGCCCGCAGAGCCTTTACCTTCCCAGGCTAATTAGGATCAAAGCTCACCTAATCCAAAACCCAGAACTGGATCGGGGGGTGTGTGGAATGACAGGTCCCTCTACCAAACCTACCTGCCATTCCATATAAACCCAGGCCCGGCAAGATTAAATAACCACTCAGCAGCATATTTCTGCTGAGAAACTGATCCATCCTGGACTTACCATCTCACACTGTGTAGCAACCTAGGTGAGATGTACACCCCCTCGACCACTTCTCCAGTGACATGTCTACAATATATATATATATATATATATATACACATATACACATATACACATAATACTAATCAGTAATTTTATGCATTCACATGATTGCATCTATAGTGAAGACATTTTTTAGCTTCTCCAAAGCACTTCTGCAGATGGATGTTAGAAAGATACCTCAACATTTATATCAACACCCCAAGAAAATTTACTCCAATCGCCATAGCACTTGTAGATTGCAGTAAGGTGGCCCCATTCACACCTGAGCTATTTTCTGCTTGAAGTGTGGAGCTCTAAAGCCGCGTACACACGGGCGGACTGTATGGCCTACTTAGTCCGTCATACAATCCGACGGACAGTCCGTCATACTTTCAAATGAACGGACTTGACCACACACGGATGCACAAACAGTCCGTCGAAAGCTTGCGCGATGACGTGTACAGCACGTACGACGGGACTAGAAATAGGAAGTCCAATACACTGCAATGCACCCTTCCGCCGTGTAAATCCTTTCTGAGCATGCGCCATTCTTAGTCCGTCGAACTAGCCTACTGACGAGCGGACTGTCCGCTGAAACCAAAGTATGACGGACACAATTTTGAAAAATCCGAAATACTTAGTACGCCAGACTGCACGCTGAAAAAGTCAGTTGAAGCCCACACACGAGCGGACTGTCCGCTGAAATGTGTTTCGACGGACTAAGTAGGCCATACAGTCCGCCCGTGTGTACGCGGCATAAAACGCTTAGAAAGCCAAATCCCATTCATTTCAATGGGCACATAAAGTTCATTTTCATCTTCTTTTGGGCAGATTGGGTCCCATAGACTTCAACGTGTTTGTCACGTGTTTTCAAACAGCAGATCTCACCCTAACCTCCTCCACCTCTTCTCCCCCCAGTGCTTTCTATTGGCTAATCAAAAATGCCTGAAGCTGTATAATGCTTGTAATAAGCTTCTAAAGTGCTTGTAATACACTTCGAAAAACATTCAAAAACTCTCAAATAAAAACGTCAGTAAGTCGCTATGCTCAGGTGTGACTGCAGCTTTAAAGTGGGGATATAATGCTGGGAGATATTCTTGGCACTCATTGGAACTCAGTGATGGCTCATCCATAAGGGGTGTACGGGTGTGATCCCCCCCCCCAAAGCTAGTCACAATTTTTTTTTTAAATGGTCCTATAAAAAAATAAAAATAAAAAAGCTCTTTTAAGTGCACTGTGTTCTGGCACTGGACACAGTGCACTATGGGCAGAGTGACATCTATGCAATCATGTGATTGCAGGTGAGACGCTTAATTTGCCTGGTTTTCTGAGTGCTTGTGGTGCAAAGCAACACTCCCTTATTGGTCATGCTCCCTGTTGTGTAGTTTTCCTTTTGGCAAATGGGCGGTGGACATGGGCGGTGCTTTCCTCTGAGCCACGGCGTCACTTCCAATTTCCCACTGGCACAGAGAAACCGGAAGTGACACGGCAGCTCTGTGGATGGAACGCATGGCCCGAGCAACGCTATCTTTCATCTCTCGGCCAAATTGGTAGGTTCTGAGAGAGGCTGTATACCATAGCTGTGATGCTGGGCTGTATACCATATCTGTGATGCTGTGCTGTATACTACTGACACCAGAGTGAGTGGATTCTACAAGGGGTGGGGCATATGCGACATGGGAGGGGTCAAAAAGGAGGGGCGGGGTCTGCCTCCCCATCCTAAATCTTCACCAGCCGCCACTGTTGGTACGGAAGAAGTGGCATGGAGAAGCTTCAAAATACCTTCAACATTGCAGAACAAGACAAAACAACCAGCAGGTGCCACCATCTAAGTGAAGATATATTTGAAACAATAAAAAGAAGTTAAAATTGCACTCACATTTATAAAATCAAAAAAGCATTACTAGTCCTCTGGTATCTGCAGAGCTCGGCAGGGAAACCCCCGTGTAGAGCAGAATGATGCCTAAAAGCAGCTGAGCTGTAGATGAAGAGCATGCATTGTAAGTGCGGGCTGGAGATCATAGAGCTGAAGCAGGAAGTGGTGATAACCGGTACCTTTGGTGGGAGCCAGTGTGAAGGGCATGGTCAGCTTTGACCCAAGAGCAGAGCTGGAGATACATGAGCATGACAGGATAGGAAAGGGGCATAGTTATGCGGTTTGGGGACATGCCCCTTTATTAGACATGGATAAGGGATTGAATGGGATGCTTATGAAAGAAAGGAGGGGGGCTGTGCAGGCTGTATGCAAATCACTGACCAATTGAGAGAGGGGAAGACCTGTATGAATTGCACCTAGGTCTCCTGCTACACCCCTAGAAATATATGAGAGCATGGAAACAAAACAAAAAATAGAGTGGACATCACAAACATTGACTAGACTAAATCGGGCAGAAACAGAAGAATAAAGGGACAAAGTAACAGAAGAATAATATGATTGCATCTATAGTAGCAAATACATTTTTTTAGCTTCTCCAAACCACTTCTGTTAGAAAGGCACCCCAATATTTATATCAACACCCTAAGACAACTTACTCCAATCACTATAGCACACTTAGCCCTTGTACACACGGTCGGAGATTCCGACAACCAAATCCGTCGGAGTAATTGTGACGGATTAATTCCGGAAGAGGTCCAAAAGTGATGTTGCATACACACGGTCGGACTAAGTTGTCGGAAAATCTGATTGTACATAACGTGGTGACCTTATTTCGTTACGACGGGACTACGTTCAGGCTAGTAGCCAATAGCTTTGGTCTAGGAATTTGATCTGAGCATGCGTGGCACTTTGTCCGTCGGAGTAGACTACACATGATCGAAGTATGTCCGATCGGAGCATTTTGTCGGAAAATTTTACCGGCAAGTTGGAAAAGTTGGTCCATCGGATATTCTGATGGAAACAGTCCGATGCAGACCACACACAGTCGGAATATCCGACAAAACGGTCCGATAGGACACATTCCGTCGGAATCTCCGACCGTGTGCACAAGGGCTAAGATTGCTGTAAGGTATCTTAAAGTGTCGCTATAATGCTGGGGGACCTTTCTGACACTCATTGGAATTGAAGAGGAGGTTTGGAGAAGCTACAAAATGTCTTTACCTTACAAAGCAAGCCCAGTTGACATTCATTGGAACTGAAGAAGTGGCTTGGAGGAGCTACAAAACGTCTTCAACTATACAGAATAGGTTCAGTTGAATGTGACTAACTAGTATCACCTAGACCAGGGATGGGCTAACGTCATTCCTCCATAGTTTGGGGAACTACAAGTCTCATCATGCCTCTGCCTCTTGGGGGTCATACTTGTGGCTGTCAGTCTTGCAAAGCTTCATAGGACATTTAGTTCCACAACAGCTGAAGAGCTACAGTTTGCCCATTACCTGGACAAAGCAGAACCTTCTATTTTAATGAGAATCGGGAATATAATCCAACATTCTATCCACACCCTAGCACACCTTACTCCAATCACCTTGTAAGATGTTTTAAGAAGGGGAAATGATGTTGGGCTATCTTCCTGATACTTGGGATTGAAAAATTGGCTTGGATAAGCTATGAAAGGTCTTTAACATTATAATACAAGTCAGTTAAATGTAACTAACTACTACTATCTATACCAGAGGTCTCCAAACTTTTTGAGAAAAGGTCCTTAAGGCTTTAAGGTGGCCAGGCTGGCCTGTGGGAGCAGAACATGTCTTAGTGAAAGGAAAAAATGCCCCACCATTGGTGTCAGTTGGAGGAGTAATGCCCCAAGGGCCGGATAAAGGCAAGCAGAGGTCCTCATCCGGTGCCCAGGCCAAAGTTTGGAGACCCCTGGTCTATACCATTACCTGGAGAAATAAGAAACTTATTTCAAAGAGTGTCAGGAAGATATTCCAGTATTTATATCCACACCCTAAGACACCTTCATCCAATTACCATGGCATTTGTATGTTGCTATAAGGCATCTTAAGGTGTAGATACAATGCTGGGCGATCTTCCTGGCATTCATTTGAACTGAATAAGAGGCTTGGAGAAGCTATAAAATGTCTTCAACATTACAGAACATGTCCAGTTGACACTCATTGGAACTGAAGACGGGGCTTGGAGGAGCTGCAAAATGGTTTCAACATTACAGATCAAGTCCGGCTGAATGTGACTAACTACAACTATCTATTCCATGGCCTGGATAAATGAGAGCCTTCAATTTCAATAAGTGTCAGGAAGATACCTCAGGTGTGTTAAATTTGGTGTTATTGCTCTCACTCTCTCATATTGGTCCCTGGAAGTTCAACGTGGCACTTCATGTGAAAAAAAATTGTGTAATGAGGGGAGCTGAAAATTGAACACTAATAATACCTAGCCGTTGAAACTATGGCTGAGTATGTGTGCAAATTTTTTTTTTTTAAAACAAAATACGATATGAAAAAATTGACCTCTAATCATCAAACGCTATTAATATATTAATATATATATATATATATAAATGTCCTCTGTGCAGATTCCAATCCGAGCTGTTTGTGATCATGCGCAGAAATTACTTCCACTGTGCAGATGAAACCACCTTCACCAACACACCACACCACACCACAACCACAACCAACAACACACCCAAATGTGCTCAAAGTATGGATGTCTCCATACCAGCAGCTGTTGACCTTAATGGTTAGAAAAAGGTCAAATGAGCTTTCTGCAAGTGTTACTTGCTGCCTCGACCAAGCATTGTCCCATGCAGAGTTTATGCACCTCCTCTCCACCAGTATATGCTAGCCGGAGTATTTATGCAAAGAAATCAGGCAGCAACCTAGTATAATCCCATTTTAATAAAACTTATGATAAAAAAAAAAAAGCCAAATGCCCGCTTACTTTTGATGGTGCCAGCACCCGACACTGGGGCTAATAAGCGCCTACAATAATGGAGAAACCACTCTATGTCTGTATACTGCTACAGAGTGCGTTCCAGTGTTGACAGCCAGAGGGGCCAGAAGAAGAAAGATAGACTTGCGTAACCAGGCACGCCTTTGGCAAAGAACTTTCTGGGGATCTGAAAAAAATAATTGTTGCTCTACATAAAGTTGGCCTAGGCTGTAAGAAGATTGCCAAGACCCTGAAACTGAGCTGCAGCACAGTGGCCAAGACCATAGTGTTTTAGCAGGGCAGGTTCCACTCATAACAGATCTTGCTATGGTCGACCAAAGAAGTTGAGTGCACGTGCTCAGTGTCATATCCAGAGGTTGTCAATGGGAAACAGACACACGAGTGCTGCCAGCATTGCTGCAGAGGTTGAAGGGGTGGGGGGTCAGCCTGTCAGTGCTCAGACCATACGCCCCACACTGCATCAAATTGTTCTGCATGGCTGTCATCCCAGAAGGAAGCCTCTTCTAAAGATGATGCACAAGAAAGCCTGCAAACAGTTTGCTGAAGACAAGCAGACTAAGAACATGGATTACTGGAACCATGTCCTGTGGTCTGATGAGACCAAGATAAAATTATTTGGTTCAGATGGTGACAAGCGTGTGTGGCGGCAACCAGGTGAGGAGGACAAAGACAAGTGTGTCTTGCCTACAGTCAAGCATGGTGGTGGGAGTGTCATGGTCTGGGGCTGCATAAGTGCTGCCGACACTGGGAAGCTACAGATCATTGAGGGAACCATGAATGCCAACATGTACTGTGACATACTGGAGCAGAACATGATCCCCTTCCTTCATAGCCTGGGCCGCAGGGCAGTATTCCAACATGATAATGACCCCAAACACACATCCAAGATGACCACTGCCTTGCTAAAAAAGCTGAGGGTAAAGGTGATGGACTGGCCAAGCATGTTTCCAGACCTAAACTCTATTGAGCATCTGTGGGGCATCCTCAAACAGAAGGTGGAGGAGCACAAGGTCTCCAACATCCACCAGCTCGGTGATGTCGTCGTGGAGGAGTGGAAGAGGACTCCAGTGGCAACCTGTGAAGCTCTGGTGACCTCCATGCCCAAGAGAGTTAAGGCAGTGCTGGAAAATAATGGTGGCCACACAAAATATTGACACTTTGGGCCCAATTTGAACATTTTTACTTAGGGGTATACTCACTTTTGTTGCCAGCGGTTTAGACATTAATGGCTGTGTGTTGAGTTATTTTGAGAGGACAGCAAATTTACACTGTTATACAAGCTGTACACTCACTACTTTACATTGTAGACAAGTGTCATTTCTTCAGTGTTGTCACATGAAAAGGTACAATAAAATATTTACAAAAATGTGAGGGGTGTACTGGCTTATGTGAGATACTGTACATCAGGTATCCCCATAACAGTGTCCCCATCAGAATGCCCCCCATACATCAGGTTCCCCAATCACAGTGCCCCCTTACATCAGGCTCCACCATCATAGAGCCCCCTTACCACAGGTGTCCTCATTACAGTGTTCCAATACATCAGGTTCCCCTATCACCAGGTGGCCCTACCACAGTGTCCCCATTACAATGTACCCATACATCAGGTTCCCCCATCACATTGCACCCTTATCACAGGTGTCCCTATCACAGTGTCCCCATCACAGTGTCTCCATACATCAGGTTCCCCTATTACCATGGCCCCATACATCAGGTGCCTCTACCACAGTGTTCCCATACATCAGGTTCCCCCATCACATTGCCCCCTTACCACAGGTTCCCCCATCACAGTGTCTCCATACATCAGGTTCACCCATCACAGTGTCCCCATACATAAGGTTCCCCCATCACAGTGTCTCCATACATCAGGTTCACCGATCACAGTGTCCCCATATATCAGGTTCCCCCATCACAGTGTCTTCATACATAAGGTTCCCCCATCACAGTGTCTCCATACATCAGGTTCACCCATCACAGTGCCCCCATATAGCAGGTTCCCCCATCACAGTGTCTCCATACATAAGGTTCCCCCATCACAGTGTCTCCATACATAAGGTTCCCCCATCACAGTGTCTCCATACATCAGGTGTCCCAATACATTAGATGAAGATGTAGCAGTTGCAAAAACTCACAAAAAAAGTGCAAAAATGCGTGACGCAAAACACGCTTGGCTCACTTTCAGATTTGGTACACAAGCTTCTATAGTGTGTTTTTGGAATGGAGGGGGGCCCATTCCAATGAATGCTGCCGCTCCAAAAACGTGCTAAAAAATGCTCAAAAAGCCCCAAAAATATGACATGGTAGCCTCACTCAAGTGTGAACGGGGCCTTCTATCTTCTTGTATGACTTATTATGCCCTTGCATCCTGTTATACCACTCTTCCGAATCTGGTGTGACTAAATAACAAAAAAGTCAACAATTATTATTATTATTTTTTTTTTATTTGTTCCGTTTTTCTGCATTCCAAATAAATATTATTTGTGTTTTTAGATAATGACTTGTCACTTTCCTCTGTTTTGTTCATGTACAAACCATCCAACGCAAAGTCCTCAAATTAAAAAGACACGATGTTCAGCCTTAGCACTCCACAATACAAGACTGCGTGAAGCAGCGTCTCTATGAGCTTAGTGGGGCACTTGTGTGATTTTCAAGGCTCGGCAAAGGAAATTTATCTCTGTTCCAACATTTAATAACTGCATTATGTATTCCGACCTCAGGGGAGTTGTTGATGTGATTTTCTATGCTAACATTAACCAACAAGTCATTAACTACTCACAACGACTGAAGAGGGAAAAGCTACAATGGTGTAAAAACAACAGAAAAAAACACACAACTGGTCCTTGACAGATAAGAGATAAAGGGACGAAATGCCGCAATCAAATGACACTTATTTCTCACTCCTCTTATGGCCTGGACTAATTTGTACAGAAAGTCTTTGCTCCTCCGATTTATATCCATGTCTGCTCATCTAAATCTTGTTGTTTTTTTTTTTTTTTTTGCTGGTTTAACCCTTTTCTGTCTCAAATCTATAAATCAAAGAAGTTCTAAAGTCTAAAGCAGCCTTTCTCAACCTTTTCAACACAGAGGAACCCTTGAAATAACTTTCCAGGCTCAGGGAACCCCTGCTAAAAATGACTACATCTACAACTCATGATACATATGTGTGATGGTCAGTGGGAGGAATGCTCCTTACTAGGGATGAGCCGAACACCACCCAGTTCGGTTCGCACCAGAACCTGCGAACGGAGCGAAAGTTCGCACGAACGTTAGAACCCTATTAATTACAATGGGCGCAAACGTTCCAAATCTAAAGTGCTAATTATAACGGCCAATATGCATGTTATTGTCCTAAAAAGGGTTTGGGGACCCGGGACCTGCCCCAGTGGACATGTATCAATGCAAAAAGAAGTTTTAAAAACTGACGTTTTTTCTGGAGCAGTCATTTTAATGATGCATAAAGTGAAAAAAAAAAAGTGAAATATTACTTTAAATATCGTACCTGGGGGGTGTCTAAAGTATGCCTGTGAAGTGGCATGTGTTTCCCATGTTTAGAACAGTCCCTGCACAAAATGACATTTGTAAAGAAAAAAAAGCCATTTAAAGCTGCTTGTGGCTATTAAAGCATTAATTAAGTAATTATTAAGTAATGTCTTGTCCTGGCAATATGGAGGAAAATCTTTGAGAAAAATGGCATGGCTACCCTATCACCTCCCTACCCCAGCCCATTACCAGACCCTTTCGGTCTTGTATGGATATTAAGGGGAACCCCGCACCCAAAATATGTTATGTTAATGTTAGGCAGATGCCTGTGTTGCACAAATGAACTACACAACACCAGCAATGAGGGGGTAGATTCAGGTGTATGCTGTGCAGGAGGCACACTACACCCACTGTAACAGCGCTAGGTTAGGAAGCAAAGCAAAGCTGACACTGTCCCTGCCTATCCTGCTCTCTCCCTGAACACTACACTCACTGTAACAGTGCTATCTAAAGAAGTAAAGCACAGCTGGCACTGTCCCTGCCTATCCTTCTCTCTATGAACGCTGCAATACACTACACAAGGCCGCCGCGCTGGCGGCCTTATATAGTGTGGGGCATGTACTAAACCCCATGAGCTATAATTGGCCACAGGCATCCAACCTGTGGCCAATTATGGCTCTCCTCGCTGCCGGCACTGTGATTGGCCAAGCATGCGGGGTCACAGTGCATGCTTGGCCAATCATCAGCCAGCAATGCACTGCGACTGGCGCAGTGCATTGCGGGCCGTTCGTATCACACGAATTTGATGCGAACAGCCCACAAAGTTCTGTTTTCAACGAACGGACGAACGGCCGATGTTCGATTTGAACATGGGTTCGAATCGAACACCGGGCTCATCCCTACTCCTTACACTTGTGGTCATTGGGAAGGATTACCCCCTTACGGATAGCTAAAAAGATCAATGGTGTCAGGGGGAACTTATCAAAGAGGCAGAGATTGCCCATCGCTCAACGAGCCCCTAGTAACTTCTGGAGGAACCCTGGTTAAGAAACCCTGATCTAAAGGTTTTCTACCTTAATGCATTCTCTGCATTATGGTTAAAAAAAAAAAACCCACACACAACACACCCCACTACCTGTCTCTGCCACCTCCATCCCTAAACATTTAACTGGCCCTTGTAACCGTTCCAGCGATGTCCCAGCTGCAGCACTGCTTCCTTCACTTTCTGGTCTCACAATATACACTGAAGGCCAATGGGAGCAATAGGCTCCTGCTGCTTTCAGTCAAACTCCTGTGAGAAGAAAGTGGGGATGTGGCTTACTGGTGCTGTGTATGTTTATGGATGCACACAGCCCTGCTTGGAAGAGCTCATGCACAGGTGTCTTTTTAGCACCCAGCTTGCTAAGGGGGCATCTTGAGCAGAAAGAAATGTAAAATATCTCCCTCGTCCAAAAATTAAACCCCCCCGGTTTCTAAACCGACTCCCCCAAAGCAAAAATATCTCCCTCAGTCAACACCCTATCCCCCAGCAAAGATTCCTAATTATGAAGAAAATCTCCCTTCATCCAAACTCCCTCCCAGAAGCAAATCCCTGCCATTAACCAAGCCCTGTAAACTTCTCTACAAGAAAATCCCCCTTTCTCCAAAAGCAAACCCACTCCCCTTTCCCTAAAGTGGTTGTCAACCCTTACAGACCACTTAGATTAAAGCGGGAGTCCACCGGGACTCCGCGTTTTTTTTTTTTTTTTTTTAAAGCCAGCAGCTACAAATACTGCAGCTGCTGACTTTTAAAATAGTGACACTTACCTGTCCAGCGCGCCCGCGATGTCGGCACCCGAAGCCGATCGCTAGGTCGTCTGTCGGGTCCTGCCGCCGCCATCTTGGGTATGGGAATCAGGAAATGGAGCCTTTCGGCTTCATTTCCCGGTTCCCTACTGCGCATGCGCGAATTGCGCTGCGCAATAAGGACGCTCCCCGCTGCCTCTGGGAGCTGTGTGTTTCCCAGCAGGCAGCGGGGCACTTGCGGGAAGGGGCGGGCACTTGCGGAAAGGGGCGTAAGTTACGCCCCTTTCCGCAGAGAGCTGTCCCGGAAGTGGGTGCAGTCACCTGGATTATCCAGGTAACTGCACCCCCCTCCCCCCTGAAAGGTGCCGATTGTGGCACCGGAGGGGGGGAGGATTCCGATGAGCGGAAGGTCCACTTTAGGGTGGACCTCCGCTTTAAGGCGTACCTGTAGGTGCAAGAAATATCTCCTAAACCTACACGGTTTAGGAGATATTTGCAAAAGACAGGCACAGCTGTCTATGGCGCATGCGCCATGGACAGTGGCGCACTGAGAGTGTCGTTGCTAACGGCGATCATGCCGTTAGCAGCTACTCCCGCACGGGAGTGACGTCATTGCTATTCCATCAATCACAGCGCCGGGGCCATGATACCTGGAAGGAAGATGGACGCTTTGTGGAAGAGGGGACAGCGGTGATATTTCAGGCTCCTGTGTCAGGTAAGTGACACATAATGGGCTACTATGCGATGCATAGTAGCCCATTATGCTTTACCTTTGCAGGGAAACAAAGAGGAAGTAAAATCTATCAGGGTTTACTTCCTCTTTAACCCCCACTAAAAGAAACTCCCCCAGGCAGGAATTCTCACATCCTCCTTCCCAAAACAGAAAATGGATGCCTCGCCACTTACCAGACCTCAGATTCAGCACGGGACATAAATAGGAAAACTTATGCATTCCCAGTCCCCCTTCGAGTGTGTCATATGATACCTCAAGGAGAAATCTAGGAGTTCTCTCAACTGTGCACTTGCCGGCATCTGAGACCTCGCAGTAATTTCATGCTTTACAGGGGGACTCCTTATTAAACTGAGGGGATGGGGCACGATAGAAGGGGGGCTGGATGCTGCACTCCCGAAACTCTGATTGCTTCTGCTGTGCTGATGCTGAGGCTAAACAGCAGGGACAATGTCTGGGCATTTTGCCAGGATGCACTGGGGGGTTGGGGGGGTAAATACCCCTAACCCCCCCTCTTATCTACGCCCCAGGATGGGTCCAAAGAGTGGTGATAAACAACATGTACTCAGACTGGTCTGAAGTGGTGAGTGGGGTACCTCAAGGTTGTGTCTTAGGCCGCGTACACACGCGCGGACTGTTGGCCCAACCTTGTCCGCTGAACAGTGTTTGGGCGGACAGTCCGCTCGTGTGTGGGGCTTCAGCGGACAGTTTCAGCGGACAGTTGGACGGACAAGGTTTTACGGAAATTCCGAAAAACTGTCCGCTGAAACCTTGTTTCAACGAACAGTCCGCCCGTGTGTAGGCTTGTTCGTCAAACTAAGTTCCGCGCATGCTCAGAAAGGATTTTCAAGCCGAAAGTTATAATGCAGTGTATAGGACGTCGTATTTTGCGTCACGTTGTACGTGCCGTTCACGTCATCGCGCACGGTTTCAGCAAACTGTTCGTTCGTCGTGTGTGGCCATGTCCGTCCATGCTAAGTTTGAGCGGACTGTTCGCTCAAACTGTTGGACGGACAAAGTTGGGCCAACAGTCCGCGCGTGTGTATGCGGCCTTAGGGCCAATTCTGATCAATATATTCATAAATGATATACATTATGAGATAACTAGTTCAGTCTCAGTTTTTGTGGATGACACAAAGATAAGCAGAGTAATAGACTCACATCAGGACATAGAAATGCTGCAGAATGATCTGAATAAGATAAAGGAGTGGGCAGACAAATGGCAAATGAGGTTTAATGTGGAGAAATGTAAAGTAATGCAAATGGGGGCAAAAAACATAAATACTAAATACTCACTAGGTGGAGAACCTCTGGGAGAATCAAGGATGGAGAAGAATCTAGGGGTGCTAATAGATGACCGATTGAGCAGCAGCATGCAGTGTCAAGCTGCAGCTACCAAAGCAGGCGGAATGCTAGCGTGCATAAAAAAAAAGTATATTCTCCAGGTATAAAACTATAATTCTACCACTTTATAAAACTCTGGTAAGGCCACATGTGGAGTTTTCCATCCAGTTCTGGTCACCAGTCCTCCAAAAGGGATTTGCTTGAGTTGGAGAGAGGCCAAAGAAGGGCAACAAAACTAATAAGGGGACTGGAGGACCTCAATTACGAGGAACGACTGCAACTGCAAAATGTATTTTTGATGGAGATGAGACGCTTGAGAGGGGACATGATAGCAATCTACAAATATCTCAATGGGGAGCCCAGAATAAGAAACAAACTATTCAGTTCCAGGGAGTGTATAAGGACAGGGGGCACACAATGAGACTGGAGGAGAAGTGGTTTAACATTAAAGTGGAGTTCCACCCAAAAGTGGAACTTCCGCTCATCGGATTCCTACCCCCCTCCGGTGCCACAATTGGCACCTTTCAGGGGGGAGGGGGGATGCAGATACCTGTATAATACAGGTATTTGCACCCACTTACCAGACTAGACTCCCACGGGAGTCACGCCCCTTCCCGCAACCCCCCCCCTTGCTGTCTCCCGGCAAACACACAGGTCCCAGGAGATAGCGGGTACCACTTACGTCACGCAGCGCGTCTCGCGCATGCGCAGTAGGGAACCGGGAAGTGAAGCTGCAACTTCCTGATTCCCTCAATGAGAATGGCAGCGGCAGCAGCCGAGAACCGAGCGATTGCTGGGCTTTGGCTGCCGACATCGCTGGACCCTGGGACAGGTACGTGTCCATTTATTAAAAGTCAGCAGCTGCAGTATTTGTAGCTGCTGGCTTTTAATACTTTTTTTTTGTAGGTAGAATCCCTCTTTAAACTGCGTAGGGGGTTTCTCACTGTTAGGGCTATAGGGAGGCAAACTCTCTCCTACAATTGGTGGTGGCTGCGAGGAATATGGATATTTTTTAAAAGACTCTTAGAGGACACAACTAGGGATGAGCCGAACACCCCCCGGTTCGGTTCGCAGCAGAACATGCAAAAATAATTTGAGCACGCGAACACTGTTAAAATCTATGGGACACAAACGTGAAAAAAAACAAAACTGACAATTTTAAATGCTTATAGGCAACTTATTGCCATAAAAAAGTGTTTGGGGATCCAGGTCCTGCCCCAGTGGACATGTATCAATGCAAAAAAAAAAGTTTTAAAAACTGAAGTTTTTTTGGGAACAGTGATTTTAATTTTGCTTAACAGTAAACAATAAAAATTAAATATTCCTTTAAATATTGTGCCTGGAGGGTGTCCTTAGTCTGCCTGTAAAGTAGTGCATCTTTCCCATCTTTATAACAGTGCCACAGCTAAAGGAAAAAATGTCATTCAAAACTGCTCACGGCTGTAATGTACTGTAGGATCCCGGCAATATAGATTAAAATATCAAAAATACCAAAAAATAAATGGCGTGGATGTCACCCCCAAAATCCATACAAGGCCCTTCAGGTCTGGATATTAAGGGGGACCCCACATCCAATTTTTTTTAAAGAGCGTGGGGGTCCACCAGGCACCATATACTCTGAACAGCAGTATATATACACTATACAGCCTGACCTATTTACTCTGCAGACAATTGGGCCTTATGTGTTGGTGGTACCAGAACACACATGCTTGGGTGGGTGCTGGAACGGGCCCTGCTGTGAAATATCATATCAAGAATTGTAATTACATGCCGCTGTTAAACAGGGGCAGGAAAATTGGGCCTTAGGCGGTGGTGGTGCCACAAAACCCTAACCCCTCACAGATACTCTTGTTGGGTGCAGGAACCGGCCCTGCTCTGAATTATTAGATCAAAAATTGTAATTACGGTATATGCCCCTAAAAATTGGGCCTTGGGTAGTGGTGTCCTAAACCAAAAATATTGTTGGAAGCTAGCATCAGCAAGATTGAGGAGGAATGGGATAGTCAGCATAGGCAGTCTTCAAGGGATCCCCAATCACAATAAGCATATATTGATTGGTTTGTGCAAAAGTTATCACGTCTACAAAATAGGGGATAGATTTAAGGCATTTTTTATTATTATTATTTTTTTTTTCTAGTAATGTCGGTGATCATCGATTTTTAGTGGGACTGCGACAGTTCGGCAGACAGATCGGACGCTTTTGACAGAGCTATACAAATGCACTGATTACTGTAAATGTCACTGGCAGAGAAGGGGTTAAAACTAGGAGACGATCAAAGGTTTAAATGTGTTCCCTGGGAGGTGTTTCTAACTGTGGGGGGGGGGGGGGACTGACTGGCAATAGAGAAAGAGAGAGATCACTGTTCCTAATCACTAGGAACAGACAATCTCACTCGGAACTGCCCTGACAGAACGGGGATCTGCTTTGTTTACACTGGCAGAGCCCCGTTCTGCCCCTTTGTGGAGCGATCGAAAATAGAGTCCGCCAGACCTGCTGATTGGCTGCCCCGCTAGCGAATGGGCACCCATGCGCCTTCGTACCACAGATCGGCGTGTACGCACCTGACGTACAATGATGGCGATTCACGCAGGAGAGCCAACCTGGTCGGGAAGATAGAAGTTTTTGCGGCCATTTAGCTGTGTTTTAGCAGCGCTTTTTGGCCGCCGGTGGGTGGTATTTACCTAAAAAAGAAAAAAGTCTTGTTTTTCAGTGCTTTGGAAGCATTGCCCATTCAGTTCAATGGGCAGGGGCGTATTGGGAGAGCTAAATACAGCGCTCCCAAGCCACCCCAAAGTTGCTGCTTGCTCTTACTTTTTTGAACGTTCAACAAGCGCACCCCCCAGTGTGAAAGCACTCACTGCACAGAATGGGAGGCAGTTTTTAGGTCTTTTTAAAGGCTATTTCTAGCATTAATGCCTGAAAACTGCCACAGTGTGAAAGGGGTCTAAAGCTCCTGCATCCTGCTAGCTACTAAGTATAGAGGTGTGTTGCACCTTTGCAGAGAGACCGCTGCTTCCACACAGAGATCAGCGTTCCTGCTTTGCAGCATGCTGGGAGGGGAAGGGCCTTTCTACTGTAAGTTGGGGCTGCTTTGTAGGTGAAACAAACAGTTCCTTTTTTCTTTGATGCACCTGGAGCGTATTTAGCTAATTTAACCTGTTGGTCTTTAAACATAAAATATTTATGCAAGGATTTTATGTTTTTTATGATATGGAATTAGCAATTATCCAGTTTGCTAACTGAGACAACTGCCTTTAGAGTAAACAGTTTAAACTGCACAATGAAGAGATGCAATTATCCTGAAAAAGTCAGGAGGGTGTAAAATTGCTTGAAAATGGCCTGCCAATAGCGACACGGGGTCACCTGATCGCTGTGTAAGTAGCATGCTAAAATACGATATGTGGTGGGTGTGCTCACGGCGAAAAAAAAAAAAAAAAGTTTATTTTCCTGTGACATAATGAGGTCCTGAATGCTTCTTATTTCCCACAGGAAGACAATTATCACCTTGACGGCAAAGATGGGAAGGCGGCTCACGCAGTATATTATATTGATTGAATGATATTTTGAAATTGCATGCACACATAATCAGAACGATGAACCATCTCTCAAATGCTAAGCAGCCAATTACCGACCTTTCATTTCTGTTAGAGAATGTGGATGCTGTGGAAGGATTTAGGTTGTGAAAGAGGGATAGAGAGATGTTAAAACTTCAACTAAATGTGATATTGTTAAATGAGAAGTATGGGATTAAAAAAGGAAAAAAAAAAAATAACAATCGTACTCACTAATGCCGTCTACACACGATCGAATTGTCCGGCGGAATTGGTCCGGCAAACAATCTGCTGGACTTCATAACGAACGGACTTGGCCACACACGGACGCTCCGAAAGTCCGGCGATTTCTAACGCGATGACGTACAGCGCTTACGACGGGACTAGAACAAGGAAGTTCAATAGCCAGTAGCCAATAGCTTCCTTCTCATACTTGCTTCAGAGCATGCGTCATTCTTAGCCCTTGTACACGCGGTCGGAGATTCCGTCAGAATGTGTCCGATCGGAGCGTTTTGTTGGATATTCCGACTGTGTGTGGTCTGCATCGGACTGTTTCTGTTGGAATATCCGTCGGACCAACTTTTCCAACTTGCCGGAAATGTTTTCCGACAAAATGCTCCGATTGGACATACTTCGATCATGTGTAGAGAATTCCGATCGGACAAAGTGCCACGCATGCTCAGATCAAATTCCTACACCAAAGCTATTGGCTACTAGCGTGAACGTAGTCCCGTCGTAACGAAATAACGTCATCACAAATTTGTCCGACCGTGTGTATACAACAGTTTCGGACAAAATCCGTCGGACAAAATCCGACGGATTTGGTTGTTGGAATCTCCGACCGTGTGTACAAGGGCTAAGTCCGCCTAGCACACTGACGAACGGATTGTCCGCTAAAACCCAATTCCGGCGGACAAATTTTGAGTCAAAACTACTTTCTAAGTCCGCCGGACTTTACAATGAAAAAGTCCGCTGGAGCCCACACACGATCGAATTGTCCGGCGTACTATGGTCCGGCAATTACAGTGCCTTTAAAAAGTATTCATACCCCATGACATTTTCCACATTTTGTCATGTTACAAACAAAAACTTAAATGTATTTTTTGGGGATTTTATGTGATAGACCAACACAAAGGGGCACATAATTGTGAAGTGGAAGGAAAATGATAAATGGTTTTCAACATTTTTTACAAATAAATATGTGAAAATCAATGGCGGCTGGTGCTCACAATTTTTGGGGGTGCAAACAAGTTCTGGAGTTTGCATGTTCTCCCTGTGCCTGCGTGGGTTTCCTCCGGGTACTCGGGTTTCCTCCCACATTCCAAAGACATGCAGGTAGGTTAATTGGCTTCTGTCCAAAATTGGCCCTAGCATATGAATGGGGACCTTGGATTATGGGCTCCTTGAGGGTAGGGACCAATGGGAGTGCGCAAGGGATAGGGACAGTTGTAGACACTCACTCAAGTTGAACGGGATGGACTGGTGTCTTTATTCAACCTAACTATGAAACTATGCTCCACCCTGAACAGCGGCACCCTTGCAGGGTGGCTAAGCTGCATCTGCCTGCCAGCTTAGTAGATTTCTTTTTTTATTATTATTTTGCCCTGAACTACAATTTAAGCTGTGTCCTCTGTATATGTGATTCTTCTTTTATTTTACATCCAAAATATGATTTTTAATTTTTTTTTTAGATAATATTTGCAGCCTCCCCATGAGAATAAGAAAAGGAAAAATGTTGTTTCCAAGTCTGTCTTGGCATCACTCTTTACCCCAGGGACCTTAATTGCCATATGGCATACGCTATGCTTGGCGTTACTCAATGCCCACGGCGCCAAGAGTCAAGCTGAAAAAAACATGGAAGCATACACTCCTAAACATTGGTTTGTCAGGTTTCATTTGATTTGATTGGATGGATGAGGCAGGGTGTCGAGCGTGGAGGAAGGTGGGTGTTCTACTGGCTGAAACCATCTTTCGTTTTCTCTAAGTACCATCATGTCTTGGTGTAAGGTCAGACAGGCAACTCTTTTATTTATTTATTTATTTTTCACAAACCCTACTTTTTCTATTTTAGTGCTTAGCAGCTTGCAGGATAATTTGCTCACGGAAATATTCAAGTGATTTTATTTTCTTTTGCAATGAATAAGCATTTTTTTTTTTCAACAAAGACCTTTAGTTTGCCGTGTAGACACATCTAGTACAAACAGAATCTGCATAGGGTGAACATTCTCGTAAAG
Organism: Lithobates pipiens; assembly: GCF_037356315.1. Taxonomy (NCBI): domain Eukaryota; kingdom Metazoa; phylum Chordata; class Amphibia; order Anura; family Ranidae; genus Lithobates; species Lithobates pipiens. The sequence goes on from NW_027507685.1 coordinate 244,856,331, forward strand.
CCACAAATGCTAATGACTTGCTAATGCTGTCGGCGATTAAATTAGAATTTCTCTGGGGAGAAGAGTCTCCACTGATTTTATATCAGGTGGTGGGGGATGAGATTGTTTAAATTATTATGAGCTGCAACAGTACCTGCAATGCAATGCTGTAATTCCTTTCGGGGCATGTAGGAGGCGCCTCGACCAAAAAAGGGAAGGTTGAACCAAACTCAGCGGGAACGTTATGAAAATTGTTAAAAACGGTCACAATGATGAAATGATTGGTAGACATGTGCGGTTCGTTTCGAATAAATATTCAGACTCATTTTTTTGTTATTCGGATATATTCAAATACATGTATTATAGTATAAACAACGTTTACCAAATGCTCTGACTAACTAAATGAAATTAGTCCGAAAATCGAATTGAAATTTTACATTGAACAAACAAACCAACCGACCAAAACCCCCCCGTTATTCGGTGGGACGGTTATCAGATCCCTATGTCCCTATATCTATCACACTCTCCACGTGGGTCGGTTAGTGGGTGGTACTCACACGGTCGTGTTCTGGCTTGTTGTGGCTGGCTGTGTTGGCAGCGACGCAGAGCAGAGAGATCGCTCCAAAGAGGATGGCCATCTCCCGGATCTCCCTGTACATCCTCCCCGGTGCGGGCCAATACGATCTCTTCTCCTCTCGGCCAATCCGGTTTTAGGACCAGCTTCCTGATTGGCTAAGAGGAGAAGCGGGAAGACAATATTGAATAATAATTCACTATTGTCACCTAACTGGGTGGGCTAAGGGCACAGTGCTCTGCGCCCCGAGCCCACCCTTTTTTGAAGCCTATTAGAGCCTCAGGCTCTAATCATGTGCTTCAAAAACAACAAACCCCACTGAACGTCCGGTGCCCCTTATGGACAGCCGGCTACTGCTGTGTTTGTTATTATAGTACCATTTCAAAATAATGCTGTTTTTGTTAAGCCAAAGTTGATTTAAAGTGTCATTGTAATCGTTTTGATTAAGATTTTTCTTTTGTTTAAAAAAAATATAGAGATAGAGATGATAGAGAGAGAGATGATAGAAATAGAGATGATAAAGATGATAGAGATAGAGTTTTCGATCGGACCGATTTAAAATTTACCGATTTGAATGTTTCGAATCGAAAAAAAATCAGTACATTTGGAGAAAATTTGAAAAAGAAAAAGAAATGAATTCCGAATAAGAATTCCGAATATGAATCCCGAAAATTTATTGAAAAAAAAAATCAACCAAATTTAACGGAACAAGATTAACGAATCGAAATGAAAAACAAAACAATTTTCCCTCGTGCACATGTCTAATTGGCACACTGTAGAAAGGGACAGTTTAGAAAAGTCCTCAAAAATGAAAACACAAGGAAAGCAGGGAATACTGTGAAACGCGTAGAGATAAAAATTATTCTACTACAGTGCTGAAGAGATCTTTGATCAACTTCAAGTGAGACATACTCTCTACTATAGAAAATGTATTTGATATAACATTTTTTAGAGGGAGCAACCTAAGAATCTAAGATTTGTAAGTAATGTTATACTCAGTAGTATTCTCATAAGTGATATTGCAGTTTTAATGTTTATACTAATAAAGTCTGAGGGGTGTGCACTCCCCTGTATTTTTTAGACAATGGTATTGAAAGTGTATTTCTTGGGCATCTCAAAAGCCTGTTTTTGTTTTCTTTTTGTCTTGATAGTGATTGGGATGTGATGGCCCTTACATGTGTCCACTGAGCCTCACAGCTCTATACAAATCAGTTCTCAATATGGCTTTACACTGCAGCGCTACCGGAGGACAGGGTTGACAACCGCCAGTAAATTTACTGACAGTTTGTAAAAATCTGATTTTATTTTTACAACTGCAAGTAAATATTAGGGGCTGATAATTGCATGCTGTGTTGACTTTTTAAGTTTAAATCAAGCAAATGACTTTGTTATTGTCAGTGTTTCTACATCATGTTTATACTGTTCAAATATTCACTGTGTTAGTTTTCAATAGGAGTTCTGTAATTTCTCAGATTGCCAGTAAAAAATGTGCTCCGTCAGTAAAGTTTCCATGTTTTGTCAGTAAAAAATGCTGCAGGAGGTTGGCAACCCTGCCGGAGGACGGCTCTGCCGGAAGGGTGGCGGTATGCCATGGAGCCGGTTTGCACCCACTAAATGAGACTCTCAGAAAGTTGTATGGCATCAGACAGAGTGCCTTACTTTGTCCCTACTGGCCAGGAACCTGACACTGCACTGTCCCGAGCCAGTGGGTTCCTCTCCCTATCTGGCCACTCACTCAAAGTGCGCCAAAATGAGGTGGGAACCCGTATTTAAAGGCTCCCGTTAAGATGGCCGTCTGAACACTCATGGGAATTAAGTGGACCACCCTCCTAGGTAAGATTCTGGATATCACAGTCACAGGGCCCTATTCCTCCCCTTGATACTAACCATAGGGCACTATTCTTCCCCTTGATACCAACCATTGGGCACCGTTCCTCCTAAAACCTAAAATGGGGCACTATTCCTTCTGTTCAAACCAATGATGGGACCAATGATGGGGCCGTGTTTACTCCCAGTGATGTCCGGACATTTTATACTCACACTGACCACTGTCTGGTCCCCCTAAAGCCTAAAGAACATTAAACTGGCCCCCTGGTCTAAAGTCTGAGGCAGGCTGAACCCCCGAGCCCACCCTTTTTTTAAGCCAATTAGAGCCTCTGGTTCTAATCACGCGCTTTAAATAAAAAAGAACCCCATTGTAATCCATGCATCCGGTGCCCTGCATATAGATTAGGGGCCGGGCACATGGATTAGGGGACGGCGCCCCTGTGCCCCGTATTGAGCAGCCGCCACTGATCCATCTGGATACACCAAGTCATTGATGGCAAACCTTGCCACCCCCAGATGTTTTGGAGCTACATTTACCATAATGCTCATGCACTCTGCAGTGTAGTGGAGCATCATGGGAAATGTAGTTCCAAAACATCTGGGGGTGCCAAGGTTCGCCATCACTGCACTAAGTAGTTGTGATGATATGTCAAAGTGGCAAAATTAAGCTTAAGTTTTTAGATTTGTTTTACCCTTATGCCCTGTACACACAGTCAGACTTTCCAATAGAAAATGTGCGATCGGATCTTGTTGTCAGAAAATCCGATCGTGTGTGGGCTCCATCCGTCCTTTTCCGTCGGAATTTCCGACACACAAAGTTTGAGATCAGGATCTAAAATTTTCCGACAACAAAATCCGATCGTTTAAATTCCGGTCGCGTGTAGACAATTCTGACGGACAAAGTGTCACGCATGCTCAGAATGAATTACGAGACAAAAGCTATTGGCTACTGCCCTCTTTATAGTCCCGTCGTACGTGTTCTACGTGAATGATCCGATTTTCCGACAACTTTCTGCGACCGTGTGTATGCAAGACAAGTTTGGGCCAAAATCCGTTGGAAAAAGTCAGATTGATTTTGTCGTCGGAATGTCCGACCGTGTGTACGGGGCATTAGGCCTGAAGGGGTTAAATGTGCGCCACGATTGGCACTCCTCTAAAAAAAAGCAATTTGCTGTTGGATCGATTTTCAAAGATGCTTGACCGGCAGCGAGGAGGCAATATCTCTGTTTTGAAGCCGTATTTGGGGCACCATCATGCTGAAAACCTCACGCGTCTCAAGTAGGTGTGGCGCAGCCTCATTCACTTCAATGTGTTGTGTTCTTATTTAAAAATGTCATTAGCTTGTTGCTGAGGGGGAAGGCAAAATATCAGCAGATTTAACTTCAGCTTACCAAAATTCAAGTACAAATATTTAATCTTTTGACTCTGCTGTCCCTTTAAGACGGATGTGATCATTAACATCGGAACACATCCCTTCTGTGCAGCTATAACTGTGTTCTTTAGTAACGGTTGCAGCTTGGGTACACAGCTTCATGTGACCTTTAGCTGTTGACTTAATTATAACCACAAGCAATAATGACGAAAATTACCAAGCTGGTGAAGATTAGTAAAATATTACCTTGGGATAGGACTGATTCCATTAGTCTCTGCAGGAGATCGAGCTGATGGAGGAATAAGATCCTTCCACATTGCGCTCATTAGAGCTGCATGGCGGTTAAAGTGGACAAGTCCGTCGGCCGTCATCTTTGAGTCTTTTGAGCCGCACAAGACCAATGTTTCAACAGACTCACTTTAGGACTCATTCGCTTCCGAGCGTAACGTGTGTTTCCGATCACTTTTTTTTTCCGTTTGCGTGTTTTTCGCTTATTAAAACGCGCTTTGCACCTAGGGCTGCCTGTTCACGTGAATGGGCTGTCTTATGCACTTCAAACTCCCCAAAGAATTTCCATTTTGCTGCACATCGCAGTCGCAGGTCGTGCGTGCAGTGCCATTAATTGTTACCCCAAGCGCGGGTAGCAGATTTGAGTTTTGTCGTGCGTTTGTTGTGCAAGGAGACACGCTACAATTGCACTAAAATACAAAAAAAACGCCTGACACTTTACGACCGAAAGGCTACAGTTACAATATATTTGAATAAAAGAGGGATCAGAGGGCCCTGCTCATTAGGGCTTACAATCAAAAAAAAAAAAGGAGGTTAAAGTGTTTGTTACCAACATTTCATATTCCTGATACACTATATTGCCAAAAGTATTGGGACACCTGCCTTTACACACACATGAACTTTAAAGCCCCATACATACTATCAGTTTTTCTGCTGAGTTTTTCCTTCAGGTTTATCAAAACCATGTAGTGCAAGGGCCTGCCTGATTGCCTACAATTTGAAACTCTTAGCCCTTGTACACACGGTCGGAGATTCCGACGGAATGTGTCCTATCGGACCGCTTTGTCGGATAATCCGACTGTGTGTGGTCTCCATCGGACTGTTTCCGTCGGAGTATCCGATGGACCAAGTTTTACAACTTGTCCGTAAAATTTTCCGACAATATGCTCCGATCGGACATACTCCGATCATGTGTAGCCTACTCCGACGGACAAAGTGCCACGCATGCTCAGAACAAATTCCTAGACCAAAGCTATTGGGTACTAGCCTAAACGTAGTCCCGTCGTAACGAAATAACGTCATCACGTTATGTACAATCGGATTTTCCGACAACTTTGTCCGACCGTATGTATGCAACAGTTTCGGACAAAATCCAACGGATTTGGTTGTCAGAATGTCCGACCGTGTGTACAAGGGCTTAAGGTTTGACCTCATATTATATGGTTTTGGTAAATCTGAAGGAAAAACTCAGCAGAAAAACTGATAGTGTGTATGGGGCTTAATGGCATCCCAGTTTAAGTTGGTAGGAGTCAATATTGAGTTGGCCCACCCTTGCAGCTATAACAGCTTCAACTCTTCTGGGAATGCTTGTCCACACGATTTAGCAGTGTGTCTATGGGAATGTTTGACCATTCTTCCAGAAGCACATTTGTGAAGTGAGCTGATGCTAGCTGAGAATGGCTGGCTCGCAGTCTTCGCTCTAATTCATCCCAAAGGTGTTCTGTCGGTTTGAGGTGCAGGCCAGTCAAGTTCCTCCACCGCAAACTCGCACATCCATGTCTTTATGGACCTTGCTTTGTGCACTGGTGTGCAGTCATGTTGGAACAGGAAGGGGCCATCCCCAAACTGTTCCCAAAAAGTTGAAAGCATGAAATTGTCCAAAATGTCATGGTATGCTGACACCTTAAGAGTTCCCTTCACTGGAACTAAGGGGCCAAGCCCAACCCCTGAAATACAACCCCCAACCCCACACCATAATCCCCGCTCCACCTAACTTTACACTACTTTACACAATGCAGTCAGGCAAGTACCAATCTTCTGGCAACCTTCAAACCCAGACATGTCCATCGGATTTCCAGAAAAGCGTTATTCATCACTCCAGAGAACACATCTCCACTGCTCAAGTCCAGTGGCGGCATGCTTTATACCACTGCATCTGACGGTTTGCATTGCACTTGGTGATATAAGGCTTCAATGCAGCTGCTCCGCCATGCAAACCCATTACTTGAAGCTCTCTACTCACTGTTGTTCTGCTAATCTGAAGGCCACATGAAGTTTGGAGATCTGTAGCTATTGACTCCGCACACAGTTGGCGACTTCTGCGCAAGTAAGAAAGAGATAAGGTAAGAGACAGATTTGGGAAATTAGTTCCAGAGGGTTAGAGAGGCTCTGGATTAGTCCTGGAGGTGAGCACGGGTGGAGGTGACGAGGGTTGTAAAGCGCTGGAAGTCTTGGAAGGAATGAAGAGAATGGTTTGGTTGGTATTTACATTTTTGGTTACACACTTTGGTTTATGTGAGGGCTACCCCAAAAGTAATGCAAAAGTGGACATAACTTTTTTAATAAAGTACTATATATAAGTAATTCAAATTTCATATCTTGGTAGAGTAACTCTTCCTCTATAGTAACTCTTCTTCTTTTTCATTGCAGGTAAATATTGGATTCCAAGCAGAAGCAACATGCCCCCATTGAGTTCTTGACGAAGGAGGGATGCAGGCTATCCAACATTGATGGTCTCCTACTGCGTGGTTTGTCTTCAATGTTGGTTTTCTCATCTTTAAACATCTTCCTCCATTTGTGCACATTGCTCTTGTCAATGGTGTCATCTCCGTAAACATTCTGTAGCCTTCTGTGGATGTCAGACAGCTTGCACCCCTTCTTTGTCAGGAACTCAATGATGGCACATTGCTTGGAATCTATTATTTACCTGCAATGAAAAAGAAGTAGAAGAGTTACATTACTTTTGGTACAACACTTGTATATCCTTTAATCACATTACCTCCAGAAGGTTTTATCCCCACCATGACTAGGCCATTTTTTGCTATTCAGCACTGCGCTACTTTAACTGCCAATTACTCGGTCATGCAACACTGTACCCAAACAAAATGTATATCTTTTTTTCACACAAATAGAACTGTGTTTTGGTGGTGGTATTTGATCACCACTGAGTTTATTTTTAATATTAAAAAAAAACAAAACAATATTTGATACTTTCTGGTATAAAACATATCCATTAAAATCAAATTTCTTCAGAAATTTCGGCCAAGTGTATTTTGCTACATGTTTTTTTTTTAATAAAACACCTGTGTACTTTTATTTACACAGCTATAGATGCTATACTGGTAATGGCGACAATCAGTGACTTATACTGTGACTGTGATAGTGTGGCGGACAATCTGACACTGACTGGGAGGGACACTAACTGAGATTGATGTCTCTAGTGACACTAATACAGTGATCAGTGCTAATACTGTACACTGTACTGATGACACTAATGCCCCGTACACACGAGCGGACTTTTCAACATCCAAAGTCTGACAGACTGATTCCGTCAGACTATTCGATCGTGTGTGGGCTGCAACGGACTTTTGATTCACCAAAGTCTGACGGACTTTAGAATATGGAACATGCTTCAAATTTTTCCGACGGAACTCTGCCGGACCCGGTCCCTTCGAAAAATTTGCTCGTGTGTATGCTATTCCGACGGACTAAAACCGACGCTAGGGCAGCTATTGGCTACTGGCTATGAACTTCCTTATTCGAATCCAGTCGTACGTCATCACGTTCGAATCCGTCAGAGTTTAGTGTGATTGTGTGTGGCCAAGTCCGCTCAGCCGAAAAGTCCGTCAGAACTCTGTCGGAACTCCAGCAGAACTCCGGCAGAACTCCTTCGGAAGTCTGTCGGACATAAGTCCTCTCGTGTGTACGGGGCTTTATAGATGACGGGGGATCAGAAGGGCAGTCAACTGTGTGTAATGTGTGCTGCTTTTACTCACAGGATCTGGCTGTCGTTTCTGCCTGAACTCAGAGTTGATTTCTGGGTGAAATAACAGCCAGATCGCTGTTTTGTGTTTGGTGTTCTGTGCGTTTTTAAACAGAATTCTGTGCTGCCGATCAGCAGGTATGCAGTCAAAATGATTGGCTGTAACCTGCTGACAAACATAAGCTGTGTCCAATCACAACACAGATCAACAGAAGGTGTGCACACGCATGTTCAAAAACTAGGAAGTACACCACCCACTAACAGTGAGTGTACTGTTAGCAAGTGTAAGCCAGGGTGGCTTTGGCCAATTATGGCTCAGGCAGGGGGTTTAGTACACAGGCAGGCAGCTTCAGCAATTACAGTAGGTGTATTGTGCCACCTGCACAGTGTACACTTAAAGCTACCCCAATTGCTGGTGTTCTGCTGATTCTATACCACAGGCAGGCAGCTGCATCAATTACAGTCAGTGTATGGTGCCACCTGCACAGTGTACACCTAAAGCTACTCGAAATTGCTGGTGTTCTGCTGATCCTATCCGCAGGCAGCTGTAGCAATTACAGTCGGTGTATTGTGCCACCTGCACAGTGTACAAATAAAGCTGCCCCAATTGCTGATATTCTGCTGATCCTATACCGCAGGCAGCTGCAGTAATTACAGTCGGTGTACTGTGTCATCCGCACAGTATGTACTTAAAGCTACCCAAATTGCTGGTGTTCTTCAGATCCTATACCACAGGAAAGCAGCAGCAGCAATTACAGTCGGTGTATTGTGTCATCTGCACAGTGTACACATAAAGCTACCCCAATTGCTGATGTTCTTCTGATCCTATACCAGAGGCAGGCAGCTGCAGTAATTACTGTTGGCGTATTGTGTCATCTGCACAGTGTGTGCCTAAAGCTACCCCAATTGCTGATGTTCTTCTGATCCTATACCACAGGCAGGCAGCTGCAGTAATTGCAGTTGGTTTATTGTGTCATCTGCATAGTGTGCACCTAAAGCTACCTCAATTGCTGGGGTTCTTCAGATCCTATACCACAGGAAGGCAGCAGCAGCTATTACAGTCGGTGTATTGTTTCATCTGCACAGTGTGCACATAAAGCTACCCCAATTGCTGATGTTCTTCTGATCCTATACCAGAGGCAGGCAGCTGCAGTAATTACTGTTGGCGTATTGTGTCATCTGCACAGTGTGCACCTAAAGCTACCCCATTTGCTGGTGTTCTTCTGATCCTATACCACAGGCAGGCAGCTGCAGTAATTACAGTTGGTGTATTGTGTCATCTGCACAGTGTGCACCTAAAGCTACCCCATTTGCTGGTGTTCTTCTGATCCTATACCACAGGCAGGCAGCTGCAGTAATTACAGTTGGTGTATTGTGTCATCTGCACAGTGTGCGCCTAAAGCTACCCCAATTGCTGGTGTTCATTTGATCCTATACCACAGGCAGGCAGCTGCAGTAATTACAGTCAGTGCATTGTGTCATCTGCACAGTGTGCACCTAAAGCTACCCCAATTGCAGGTGTTCTCATACTAATAATACTACAGGCAGGCAGTTAATTCTGCTAGATGCAGTATATCAGTATATACGTCCCAGCTTTGTGAAGCTACATCTCCCTGCAGGCCATTAGTATGTCTGGAAGGCCAACAAGGAGAGGCAAACAGTCACAAGCCAATAAAAGACGGCAAGCAGGCTCTGTGTCTAGAGGCAACAGTGCTGGCGTGGACACGGTGCATCCTCATCAGCACGTGGCCATGGGACACGCTCCTCATCCTCTCTCACCCAGGCTCAGGGTACTGGCAAAGCAGCTGCCAACGTGGCCTCTTCCCTCAGCTCAACGGCATCAGTCATTCCTTCCCTAGCCCCACCATGACTTCCTAAGGAGTCCCCCGAACTGTTTGAGCACAGTGTTGGGTACATGCTCCATGAGGATGCCCAGCGTTTTGAAGGCTCTGATGATGATACCCAGCTAGAGGAAGGCAGCAACATGAGCTCAGAGAGAGGGGATGCCCAAAAAGGACAGCAATCTGGCAGTCATGCTCCCCCAGCTGCAGCATACTGTCAGGTTTGCTCCAGTGATGAGGACAGAGGGGATGATCAGGTCACTGACTCCACGTAGGTGCCTGATAGGAGAGAGGAGGGGGAGGAGGAGGCACATCTCCAACGAGGCAGGATGCCCTCCAGGAGCCAGCTTAAGGGCAGCACACCAGCTGCCTCACACGCAGAGCTCCGCATGTGCAGGGCGCTGCTTCTGGCGTTATTCCAAAAGTTTTTGGTGTGGGCCTTTTTTGAGACGAGTGCATCAGATCACACCGCTGCTATTTGCAACATATGCCTCAAGTGTATCTACCATGGCCAAAACATCAGCCGCTTGGGCACCACATGCTTGACCAGACATATGTCGACCTGCCATGCAGTTCATTGGCAAGCGTACCTAAAAGACCCACACCAAAGAACAAAGCGGACCTCTCCTTGCTCCTCATCAGCTGGGATCTCCAACCCCACTATACCTTCAGTCCTCTCTGAAACCTGCACTGAAAGAATTTAAGGTGTAGAATTAGGTGTGTCACAGCCAAGTACTTGGGGACAATCTGCTATCAGTACACCAACGTCTGATTGTACCAGGCAAATTTCCCTGCCCCAGCTGCTGCACCATCAAAAGAAGTTCACTCCCAGCCATCCACGTGCCCAGCGGTTGAATGCTAGCTAGGCTAAATTGCTAGCACTTCAACTGCTGCCTTTTCAGTTGGTAGACTCTGCCCCCTTTCGTGAGTTTGTGGAATGTGCGGTTCCTCAGTGGTAGGTTCCCAAGGGCCACTTTTTCACACGGAAGGGGATTCTGGCTCTCTACCAGCATGTGGAAGGCAATGTCTTGGTCTCCCTGGACAGGGCGGTCAGTGGTAAAGTGCATATTACCGCTGACTTATGATCCAGCAGGCATGGACAGGGAGGTTACCTATCTTTCACGGCACATTGGGTGACTCTTCTGGCAGCTGGGAAGGATGCAGGACAAGTTGTAGTAGTGTTGGAGGTTGTTCCGCCACCACGCCTCCAAAATGCTACTACTGCTGATTCTGACACACCTCTCTCCTCTACCCCCTCCTCTTCTTCTTCCTCCATGGCCTCTTCCTGTGCTTTGTCCTTGGAATCAGCGGTGCTCCGCAGGCGTTCAAGGGGCTATGCAAGTACGCAGGCAAAAAGACGACATGCCATGCTTGCGCTAGTGTGCTTGGGGGACAGCAGCCACACTGAGGCAGATATTCTGTCAGCTCTGCAGGGGCAGGCCGAGAGGTGGTTGACACCATGCCAGCTTAAGCCAGGAATGGTGGTTTGTGACAATGGCACCAACCTCCTCTCCGCCCTCCAACAGGGACAACTGACCCATGTGCCCTGTGTAGCTCACGTCCTTAACTTGGTGGTACAGCGGTTCTTGGGAAGGTACCTGGGCTTACAGAATGTCCCGAGACCTACAAAAGGAATTTAACCTGCTCAGGAACCGCCTAATCTGGGATATGCCCACCAGGTGGAACTCAACATTGCCCATGCTGCATCTGCTGCGCACGCAGCAGAGGGCCATCAATGAGTACCTGTGTGACTAAGGAACCAGGACAGGGTCAGGGGAGCTTGTTTTTTTTCCCCACGCAAGTGGGCCATGATCAGGGATGCATGCACTGTCCTGTCACCATTTGAGGAGGCCACGAGGATGGTGAGCAGTGACAGTGCATGTATCAGTGACACTGTCCCTCTTGTCCACCTGTTGGAGCACACTCTGCGTGGAATAATGGACAGGGCACTTGAGGCAGAACAGAGGCAGGAAGAGGAAGACTTCCTTGCCTCTCAAGGCCCCCTTTATCCAGACAGTGTTCCTACTGGCCCGCTGATCACACAGGAAGAGGAGGAGGAGGATTGTGTCAGCATGGAGGTGGAGCCTGGCACTTAGCATTAGCAGCAGTCTTTCAGGGATGATTTACAGTCCCAAGAAACCCGTGTACTTGTACGTGGCTGGGAGGAGGTGGCTGTGGATCATGTTGTCCTTAGTGACCCAGAGGACTCTGGACCGAATGCCTCAGCTAACCTACGCTGCATGGCCTCCCTGATCATGCAAAGCCTGTGGAAGGATCCTCGTATTCGTCGCATCAGGGGAGAGGGATCATTACTGGCTGGCAACCCTCCTTGATCCGCATTACAAGGGTAAGGTTGCGGACCTTATCTTGCCATTGCAGAGGGAGCAGAGGATGAAACATCTTCGGGAGGCCTTGCAGAAAGGTCTGTGCAACGCGTTCCCAGAGACAGGGAGGTTACAAATTCCTGGTCCTTGACAACGTGTTGCTGAGGCTTCGGTCAGTCACAGAAGGAGCGGTGGAGAAGGTGGCCATCTGACCGATGTGTTCAGACAATTTTTTAGTCCACAGCCCCAAGGTATGATCGGTTCCAGCAACCATTGCCAGCATCTGATTTACATGGACTACCTAGGGGCAAGATCAGATTTGGAAACCTTTCCCACCGAAAATCCTCTGACTTACTGGGTCTTCAGGATGAGTGACTGGCCAGAGCTTGCACAGTATGCAATTGAACTACTGGCCTGTCCTGCATCCAGCGTTCTTTCTGAACGCACATTCAGTGCTGCTGGAGGCTTTGTAGCCGATCCCAGGGTGTGCCTGTCCACCGACTTGGTTGATCGACTGACCTTCATAAAAAAGAATCAGTCTTGGATCACCACCAGCTACCAAGCACCTGATGCTGATGTAACCCAATAATTTTCTTTCAAATGTCAGATCCCTTCAAGACTGCCTATGCTGATGCTGAGTGACTATCTTGTTATGCTGAGTGACTATCCTCTTCCTCCTCAATGATCATGCTGATAGCTTGGAAGAACATTTTTGGTTCTGGGCGCAACCACCAGTGGCTAAGGTCCAATTTTTCAGCCCCTGTTTAACAGGGGTGTGTAATTACAATTTTTGATGCAATACTTTGCAGCAGGGCTCATTCCTGCTCTCCAACTAGAGTTTCTGTGAGATTTTGAAGTGTTGTGGCACCAGTGCCTAGAGCCCAATTTTTGTTCCCCTGTTCAACAGGTGCATGTAATTACAATTTTTGATATAATATTTCACAACAGGGCCCATCTCAGCGCCTACCAAGAGTAACTGTGAAGACTTACAGTGTTATGGCACCATCACCACCAAAGGCCCAATTTTTCAACTACTGTTCAACAATGGCATGTAATTACAATTCTTGATATAATAGTTCACAGCAGGGCGTTCCAGCGTCCACCAAGAGTCATTTTGAGGGCTTACAGTGTTGTGGCAACACCAACACCTTAGGCCCAAATTTCTGCAGAGCATATAGGGCAGGCCCCTAGTTTCAAACATCCAACTTACAAACGTCTCCTACTTGCAAATGGAAGGAGACAACAGGAAGTGAGGTGAAATCTACTCTTGGAAGGGAAATTCTCTCATGTAAAAGTTGATATGGGAAAAATGTGTCTCCTCTCCACTGATGCTTTATCCCAATCCGTGTTTTACTAAAAACCCTAAATTTTCAAAAAACATTTGTCATTGGGACAGAAAGTGAGGTGAAATCTTGTGAAGAGGTGCACAGACAGCAAAAAAATGTTACAGGGCTGATAACCCTTCCCTATGTTTTCCAAAAAGATTAAAAATAGATTTTTTTGACTGGAGCTACACTTTAAAAATGTATCAGTTCAAAATTACAAACAGATTCTTTTTTTTTTTTCCATAAAAGTTTTTATTTTTTCATAAAGGAAAAAAATACAGATTGCATTTCAGAGTATGCCAGAATTACAGTCAGATAGATAACAAACAAATATCCCATACATTGAAAACTGTGTAGCAAACATGTTTCTAGGTTTGTGGTCTATTGATCAATCAGTACACATCGACTGGAAAAATCCCCTTACCCCAAGAGCTCTGTCTAAAAATGGGAATATAAACTTTGGAGGGGAGAGAGGGGAGAAGAAGTATCCTAGATGTCGGCCTTCGCGCTATAACGAAGTCTATCCAGAACAAGGAAAACAAAACAAAAAAAACGCAGTGGCGCTTTGCATGATCGGGGTCTGATTGGTCAACCCTGTGCGACAGGGTGGTCTCTCCTGGGCATTGCGCGTGTGGTGTGGCCTCAGATTTTCCTGGTAGCTAGCACGTTCACGACGGTCTTCTGTGTATGGGCATGGGGGGTATGCATCTGGCGTCAAGTCATAAAACATGTGGGTAACAGTCGGGGGGTCTGGAATGGAAGGAAAAGGGGAAGGGGATAGGGGGAGAGGGATAAGGGGGGCACATAAGGGAGAACAGGGAGAGGGAAGGAGGGGAAGGGATCAGGATCTTCGTGATCTGCTCTCTGACTCCCACGAGACAAGTCATTGATAGGGGCCAGGTATGGTAGCCTTGTCTCCGGGTGTGGGAACCCCTTTTAGTTTTGGGGCTGGTATGAGAGGCCCCGTCCAGTCCTGGGCGCACCACCATGTCAGCGGTCCGTGGGATCAGTTTTGCTCAGAAGTTTGAGTGCTCCTGGAGTCATGCGTGATTGGGCTTGTAGAAGCCCCGAACCAGCAGAGGAACGGAATTGGGTCCATCGTTCCCAGGTACGAGCATATTTGTGGGGAGAGTCTCGAGCAATATGGATAAGCTCCTCCATTTCCGCTATCTTCCCCACCCTGTTCAGCCATTCAGAGATGGTCGGAATCTCTGTAGATCCCCAATGTACCGGTATGCATAGCTTGGCTGCGTTCAGCATTTGCAGGCCCAGGGACTTTCTGCAGGAAGAATTGGAGGTGGAAGAGTGGAAGAGTGGAAGAGTGGTGGAGAAGGAGCCTGGCCGGTACAAATTCAATTTGCTGGTGCGTGACTTGAGAGGTGATTGTGTGGACCTGGGTCCAGAAATTCTGGATTTTGGGGCATGACCACCAGATGTGAATGAATGACCCCGGTTCCGTCTGGCAGGTTTCCAGGAACTGCTGCGTTCAATTTGTGTAGGCGAGTCGGTGTATGATACCACCTGGAGAGAATTTTGTAGTTATTTTCTTGTGTATGTACATTTAGAGATCCCTTGTGTGTGGTGATTAAAATGCTTTCCCAGTCGGCTTCTGAAAATTCCGTTTGTAACTCTTTCTCCCAAGCAGGACAGGCCCACCCATCTTTCGGGGAGTTCAGCCAAAAAAACATAGCGTGTATACTCGATATCAAATGTTGTTGTGGAGTAGCTTGGGAACAAAGAGTTTCAAACGGGGTAAATTTCCGTGATAGAGCTTCCTCACGGTTAGACGTTCTAAGAAAGTGGCGTATCTGAAAATACGACCAAAATGGGAGAGGCTCTTTGTCGGGCCTAGGAGGGAGGGCGTTATATCTAAAAGCTTTCCACCCTGGTAAAAGTGGTGAGCTTGTATATCTTCATGGGGCCATTCAGTCAAACAGATTCTACTTAACAACAAACCTACACAGTCCCTGTCTTGTTTTCACCACCTGTATACTGCTGTTCTGATTATATAGGGCCTGGGGGCCCCACGCCTTTCCTTTTTTTAATTTGGGTACGGGGTTCCCCTTAATATCCATACAAGACCCAAATGGGCTGTTAATGGGCGGGGGGGGGGCTACCCATGCCATTTTTCTCAATGATTTTCATCGATATTGCCAGAACCAGACATTACAATAAAACCGCAAGCAGTTTTAAATGACCTTTTTTCCATTAGAAATGTCATTTTGTGCAGGCACTGTTCTAAACACGGGAAACACCTGCCACTTCACAGGCATATTATAGACACCCCCCAGGCACAATATTAAAGGAATATTTCACTTTTTTTTCACTTTAAGCGTCATTAAAATCAGTGCTCCCGAAAAAACAGCAGTTTTTAAAACTTTTTTTTGCATTGATACATGTCCCCTGAGGCCCCAAACCCTTTTTAGGACAATAACTTGCATATTAGCCTTTGAAATTAGCACTTGATTTCGAACGTTTAAGTCCCATTGACTTTAACGGGGTTCTAAAGTTCACACAAATTTTCAGTCCGTTTGCAGGTTCTGGTGCAACCCGAACCAGGGGGTGTTCGAACTCACCCCTACTCAGCATCCATGTTTGGTATTCCATGGATCAGAAGAACAGTTACCCCTTACCCGATATTAGTATTTGGTGTTCCATGGAGCAGAAGAACAACTACTCCTCACCCAACATCCATGTTTGGTATTCAATGGAGTAGAAACACAACTACCCCTCACCCAACATTCATATTTGCCATTCCATGGAGGGGAAAAACAACTACCCCTCACCCAACATCCAGGTTTGGTATTTAATGGAGTAGAACAACTACTACCCCTTACCCAACATCCATGTTTGGTATTCCATAGACTAGAAGAACAACTACTACTCACCCAACATCCATGTTTGGTATTCCAAAGACCAAAATAATAACTACTATTCACTGGAGTAGAAGAACAACTACACCTTACCCAACATTCATGTTTAGTATTCCATAGACTAGAAGAACAACTGCCCCTATTCAACATCCATGTTTGGTATTCTATGGAGTAGAACAACAACTACCCCTCACCCAACATCCATGTTTGGTATTCTATGGAGCAAAAGAACTACCACCCTTCACCCCGACATCCATGATTGGTATTCCATGGAGCAGAAGAACAACTACCCCTCTTCCAACAATCTTATTTGGTATCCCATGGAGCAGAAGGTGGCAGTCCTAGGACTGTATTCTGATTGGTTGTTTCTGGCAGTGCCTCCCCTTTGCACTACATTTTTCTGACTAGTTGCAGTTTATTTTTTTACTAAATGTAACATTTGAATGTTGAACAGGCATAAACAAAAGTTAATTAGTATTTCGCTGTCTGCTAGGAAGGTTCATACTCGGAAAACTGCTGAGGTGAAATGGAGCTCTTTCGGTGGATACACCAAAGATTACATACTCCAGAGAAGATTCTCAATAAACAAAGGTTGACACGTTAATTATCTGCAAAGCAACTTGCTTCATTAACCTTGCGATTTGTGATGAATCTCTCACTCTCTGAACACTTCTTCCATCCCAACTAAAAAACATCCAACGTGGCCCCCAAAGGGATTCCCGGATGAGGCATCCAGTGACAATGAATTAAAGGAATATAATGTAGCAAGTAATTATTGTGTATAGCACTAATCAGGATGCTAACATCTCAATCCCACTAGTGTATCTTCCCGTATGTCGAGGCAGCAAAAAAAAAATAAAAAAAATAGAACATTATCCAATGTGATTAGGTCGAAACAAGGTACTAAAACTAAATTTCACTCATATAGAGCTAATGAGCTATTCATCTAGCAAAACTACATGATCATTTATATAAACTGCTTTAAAAATGTATTATTATTTATTTTTTTTTTATATCTCTGCCTTTCTATATAAAACACTGTTTTATTAAGAATTGAATACTTATTTTAAGTCAAATTTTGATTATAACATTCACATTTTTACATCCTTGATGTATCAGTTTTCGCGGCCCACTAGAGGGAGTTATCAATGGTTCATTACAATTAGGTCTCATGCACACCGGCACTTGGGATTGTATAATGTAACATTTGGGCATATTTGCCTGCCAGAAAGCCACAGGTGCTGCGTAGAGTTACCCTTGGAAATTAATGGCTGTACGTGGCTGTTCTCAGGGATATGGATATGCCAGTACTTGTGTAAAAACCAAGTACTGGCATATAACCACATGCAGCCACTGTACATAGCACCAATGGCTCCCAGGCTGAACCAGTGGTTCCCAGGTTGCATTCAATGGGCTGGAGCCGCTGTCCCTTTGACAGAAGTCAATGAACAAACAATAAAAATACTTTGCTAAATGAGAAATAGTTATATTTGTGATGCGCCCCCCCCCCCCCCCCCCCGTAGACCTCTCAATTATTTTGGCATCATACTTAAAAGATTCCCTTATATATTTATGTTTTCTAAGAATGAGCTAATGTTTGGGCCAAACTTGAATTCCATTCAGTATAAAGAAAGGGAACAACTCCCAGTGTCGCACACCATCAGGACCTAAAAGTCACTATAGTAAAGGCAACCTCAGCCTGACCCTGTTCAAGTTGTGTCCCTATGCGTTTCATTGGGAAAAATGTATCAGTGGCATTGCCCGGACAGAGGTTGGCTGAGGCTGCTTCTACGTTAGTGACTTTGGGGTCCTGATGGTGCGCTGCACTCAGGATTGTTTCCTTCTTTTATACTTCATGCATTGAGGCAGGACGGGCTCTTCCCAGACTGCACCTTTACCGTGAGTCACCAAACTGTGACACACAGAAACCTAGAATGGCACCCCTTGTTTGAGTGTGGGTTTGCAAGGAATTCCATGCCATGAAATATAGGCTTGCTGCCAGATTAAGTCAATGATGCCACCAGCCCCTTTGTTATCTGCAGCTGTGAGGCTAGGATGCTGGCAGCATCATTTAAATAATATGCCCATGTAGCCATATTTGGCTACTTTCATTGGCCAGATATGGTCATGTATGCCATATTAGGTCAATGATATCAACAGCCACTTTGTTATGTGTGCATGTGAGGAAGGGAGGCTAGTGATAATTTTGACCTCTTATGGCCACATATTTGGATAATGCAATTGAGCAGATATGGTCACGTGGCCATATTTGGTCAATGATGTCACCGGCATCCCCACCCTTTGTTACGTGTGGCTGTGAAGTGGTGGATTTCCATGGCTGCATCCGATTGGGTTGGCTGGCTGCTGTCATGTGACAGTTTCTCTTGGGTTTGGGCCAAACCTTAGCTTACTCTTAATGTCCACTAGGTCCTTTCTTCACCTTGGTAAGCAACAATAATATTGTGATTGTCTTCAAAGTAATTTTTGTAGCTTGAAAATTTGAAATCTTTAGAAAAGTTCAGACTTTGTTTTTCAAGGAACAGACTGTTCTCTGAGTGGGAAGGTGTGATCTTATTTTGCAATCTCTGTCTGATTCAGCTGAGACGGGAAGCCAGATAAGAACCAATCTTCTGACAGATCCTTGAGTTGCTATGTTTTGTGGTTTTCTATACATTTTATTAACAGTATTGGCTTATATGTATCCAAGAAACCATTACTCACCGCTCTGCTGCTGAAGAAAAAAAGTTTAGGATTATATTTTTATCTCAGTTATCCTAAAGCGATAGTATGCTCGTGTAATAAAACTTAATTTGGGCTTTCACAAAACTCAGTTGGTATGATATACAGCAGTGTTTTTTAATCGGGGTGCTGTCTGAGCTCAAGTACAGGCCTCATTTTTCCTTGGATTAGCATCATAAGTTAACATGGTGCTAGCAGGCTGGCAAACCAATGATGCTCTAGGATCACAATGCATGGTGGCTGGGTTGCCTTAATCATGGCAATGCATGATGTTGATTCAAGGGAAGTGGTATGCACTATGCAGGTCTGCCCCCAGCATTCAGGAGAGGACAAGTGTCCACCTCCTTCAGACTTCCTGTACCCCCGGTCCTCTGCCCCTCCGCTGGAGCCAAAAGATAGGGCTGTGATGTAAAGAAGGGCCTGTTTGATTGAAGGGCTTTGTGAGGGGAGGACTGGGTTATTGGGAGGCTTTGTGATGGGTTAACTGCATAATTGGGGCCTCTAGTGGGGGATTGTGGGATTGGGAGCTCGGATGTGAAGAGGGTTTTGTGTAATTAGTGGGATTTTTGATTAGGGACTGTCTTATTGGAGTGCTCTGATGTGAAGAGAGCCCTGAATGGTTGGTGGTCTCTGTGATGGGGGGGGGGCTCTTTGAAAGGGGTACTAAAAAGAGGTACTGCCTTAGTAGTAGGCTCCGATGTGAAGAGGGTCCTGTGTGATTGGTGGGTTCTGTGATGGAGGACTGGGCTCTGATGTGATGAGGGTCTGTGTAATTAGTGGGATACTGTGTAATTGGTGGGCTCTGTGATGGGGGACTGTCATATTAGTGGGCTCTGATGTCAAGAATGTCAAGAGGGCTCTGAGTGATTGGTGGGCTCTGTGATGGTTGGGGACTGCGTGATTGGTGGGCTTTGTGATGGGGGACTGTCTTATTAGTGGGCTCTGATGTGAAGAGGTGTTCTGTGTGATTGGTGGGCTCTGTGATGGGGGGGGGGGGCTGTGCGATTGGTGGGCTCTTTGAAGGAGTACTATCTTATTGGTGGGCTCTGTGTGATTTGTAAATTATGTGTGGTTGGTGGGCTCTGTAAAGGGGTACTGCCTTAGTGGTGGGCTCCAATCTAAAGAGGGTTCTGTGTGATTGATGGGCTTTGTGTTGGAGGGGGACCGTTTGATGGGTGGGATCTGTGATGGAGGACTGTCTTATTGGTGGGCTCTGATATGAAGAGGGTTCTGTGTGATTGGTGGGCTCTGTGATGAGGGACTGTCTTATTGGTGGGCTCACATGTAAAGAGAGTTCTGTGTGATTGGTGAGCTCAGTAATGAGGAGACTGTGAATGGGGGCCTCTGATGTGATGAGGACTCTAGGATAGGGTGGGGGGCTCTGTCATTGAAGGACTCAGATGTGCTGAGGGGCTGAGGTCACTGATGACATGAGGATGTGATGGGGAGAAAGGAAGGGGGCTTCTGATGTTCATTGAATCAAGGTAGTACTGTGCATCGTTCCAAGCTTAGGTTTCCCCATTAATAAGTACCATGCACATTTTTTACATTATATTCTTGGGTGCCCCAAGATTTTAAATACTTTAAAAGGGTGCTGTGACCGAAAAAAAAAAAAAAAAACATTTAGAACCAATATACTGTATACAGTATGACATTTGCATCTTTAATATGTTTTGATACCAGCCACACATGGCCCTTTTGTTTATTCATGTTGGATTCACACCCATGCATTTTTTCCCCTAATGAGTTTTCCATTAAAATCAATGTAAGCACATTAAAACACGTCAGCTCTTATCAATATGTGGTGCATTGAATTGGATGTCAACAAGCACCATCCCGCACATCATTACATGTTGCCGCGTGTCATAGTCCATTTACGTGCATTAAAATGCAGCGATGTGCATCGTGATGTGAACTGACATGCATTTTAAAGCATGCATTGAAATGCAAAAAAACTGTTATGAATCCAGACTCAAACATTTTATTTTGTTGCCATTTGAAGGTTCAGTTGGAAAGGGGATTTTTTTTTAAATTATAGGCATTTCTGTTTTTTTTCTTCTGTCACTTGTTTTTGAAAGCTGAGCTCCTAGAAAATAGTTAATACACAAATGAAATGTATATATAGTATGGGAGCTATTTTATCTGCCAAAGTATTTGTATTCATTTGGGGACCACAGAAGAGGATCTGGGCTGCTCTGTGCAAAAGCATTACACAGAGCAGGTAAGTATAACATGTTTATTTAATTTTATGCCTCTACAATCACTTTGGAGCATGTTGCAAATCACACCCGTATTTAGGGTGTAACATGTAACATGCTCCAAGCTCCCATTCCCATGACAGCGGGTTCCTCAAACCATGCCCACTGTCACATTTCAAAATTGGTCTGGGTACAGTGCTTTGCAGACTCTTTGGGGGAAAAATAAGTGATCACAGTGCATTGCTGTATGATGATTAGCCAAAACATGCACCTGACCTGCATGCTTTGGCCAATCCCAGTGCCCTCTGCTAAGAGAGCCATAATTGGCCAAAGGCAGGGTGCCTTTGGCCAATCATGGCTCAGGGGGACTAAGTCCACGCCCCACACTATATAAGGCTACATGACGGTCCTGTGCAGGGTTGTTGGTGTAGACGGAGACATAGCTTGATTTAGATTGAGCAGGCAGGTTATTCAGTTAGTGGCAATGTATATTAATATATATATATATATATATATATATATATATATATATATATACACACATACACACACACACACACACACACACATACAGTCTAGTATATTTATTTATACACTCTGCAGCATATATCTACAGTGCATTCCGTGGTTTACTGTTGCTCCTACTTTTCTGGTGGTGTACACAGTACACAAAACAGTGCAACCGTAGTGCAGTTGCTACTACTTTTCTGGTGGTGTACACAGCACACAATACAGTGCAGTGTGGTGTTGCCAAACAAAATATACATCATGTCCGGAAGGCCACCAAGGAGAGGCAGACGCTCACAGGCCACTAAAAGAGGGCAAGCAGGCTCTGTGTCTACAGTCAACAGTGCTGGTCGTGGACATGGTGCATCTGCAGGTGGCCGCGGGGCCCACTTGTCCTTTTTTCCTGCTGCTGGCCATGTTATTGAGCCAGAACATGCAGAAGAGTTGGTGGAGTGGATAACAAAGCTGCCCTCATACTCCTCATCCTCTGTCACCCAGGCTCAGAGTAGTTTGACTTCCAATGCAGCTGCCAAAGTGACCTATTCCACCGGTTGCTTGTCCACAGTCACTCCTTCCATAGCCCCACCATCTTGCATGGAGGAGTCCCCCGAACTTGACCACAGTGTCGGGTACATGCTGATGGAGGATGTGCAGCGATTAGGAGGCTCCAATGTTGGTTCCCAGGTGAGGAAGGGAGTAAAGTGAGCTTAGAGAGAGGGGGTGCCCAAGAAGGACTAGAACCTGGCAGTCATGTTCCCCCAGCCGCAGCATACTGCCAAGTTTGCTCCAGTGACGAGGAGGGAGGGGATGATGAGGTCACTGACGCTACTTGGGTGCCTGATAGAGAGGAGGAGGAGGCACAACTCCAACGAGGCAGGATGTCCTCTAGGGGGCAGCTTAAAGGCAGCTACCCTAATGCATCACACCGCAGAGCTTCGCAGGTGCAGGGCACTGCTGACTCCCCGCTGATTTTGAAAAGTTCCTTGGTGTGGGCCATTTTTGACTTGTGTGCAGAAGATCATACCATTGCTGTTTGTAACCTATGTCTGAAGAGGATAAAGCAAGCGTGGTGAGAACAGCAGCTGCTTGGGCACAACAAGCTTGACCAGACATATGATGACCTCCCATGCAGTCTGTTGGCAACAGCACTTGAAAGACCCACATCAAAGAAAAAGGCAAACTTCTCCTTGCTCCTCATTTGGGATCTCCAACCCCACTATACCTCCAGTCCTCTCAAAAACCTGCACTGAGAGGAATGAAGGTATAGCAATAGGTGTCCCAAGTACTTGCAGTCAATCTGCTATCAGTACACCTCCATCTGATTTTAGCAGGCAAATTTCCCTACCCCAGTTGCTAAACCGGAAAAATTTCTAGCACTGCAAATGCTGCCTTTTCAGCTGGTAGACTCTGCCCCCTTCTGTGAATTTATGGAATGTGCTGTACCTCAGTGGCAGGTTCCAAAAAGCCATTTTTCAGTCCTCAACAAGCATGATAGAATATCTATAATTAGAAGGGAACAGTTGGCCCTTAAGGTGATATAAGGGGTATAGGAGGAAGAGGGGAGGGGAGGGGGAGAGGTAGAAGGTGTGAGTTAGTGTTTATTTTTAATGTATGGTATGGGGAAAGGATATGAAGATAATAGAATTATAATAATAGAAGTATGTAAGGGTAATAGGACAAGTTAATGTAGAAGTATTAAGATATGAAGGGAGGGAATAAGGAAAATAATAGATAATAATTAAGATCCCTGAATGATACATAAGTGAAGAAATAAATGTATGTTTTAATGAATGTTGTATGGTGGATAATTGTAAACATTTTTTAAAAAATGTAATAAAAAGAAAACTGCATTTCTTTTCAGCCATTCCGGCTCTCTACCGGCATGTGGAAGGTAATGTTTTGGCCTCATTGGACAGGGTGGTCAGAAGTAAGGTGAATTTTACTGCTGACTCATGGTCCAGCAGGCATGGGCAGGGATGTTACCTTTTCTTCACGGCACACTGGGTAACTCTGCTGGGAAGGACGCAGTACAGGGTTCAGTATTGTTGGAGCTTGTTCCGCCACCATGCCTTCAAAATGCTAGTGGTCATTCTGCCACAGCTCTCTCCTCCACTCCCTCCTCTTCTTCTTCCTCTATGGCCTCTTCTTTGTCCTCTATGGCCTCTTCTTCTGATTTCTCCTCTGAACCAGTGGTGCTCCGTAAGCGGTCAAGGGCCAACGCAAGCACTCAGGCAAAAAGATGCCATGAGGTGCTTGAGTTGGTCTGCTTAGGGGACAGGAGCCCCACTGGGGCAGATATTCTGTCAGCTCTGCAGGGGCAAGCTCAGAGGTGGTTGACGCCAATCCAGCTTCAGCCAGGAATGGTTGTATGTGACAATGGCACCAACCTTCTCTCTGCCCTCCGACAGGGACACTTGACCCATGTTTGGCACACGTCTTGAATTTGGAGGTGCAGCGGTTCTTGAGCAGGTACCCAGGCTTACAAGATCTCCTGTGGCAGGCCAGAAATGTCTGTGGGCATTTCGGCCAGTCATACAATGCCAGTGCCCGGCTTGCTGACATTCAAAGGGAATGCAACCTGCCCACCAACCGCCTCATTTGTGACATGCCCACCAGGTGGAACTCAACATTGCCAATGCTGCAACAGCTGCACTCGCAGCAGAGGGCCATCAATATGCACCTGTGTGACTATGGCACCAGGACAGGGTCAGGGGAGCTTGCCATCAAGAATCTTTGCCAGCCTCATGACCTTGTCGACAGCCTGATGCTGAATTTTCTCATGCTGAATTTTTTCAGGTGAGAAGCCCTTGTAGTCATGGACACACTCTGGCCACAGCGTCTTCCAGCATGCATTGAGGGTTTCCCTTTTCATCTGCTTAAGAGCAGCTTGGATGACTGACAGGCACATTGTGAATGTAAGCTTACGCCAGTAACCCTTTATTGTAAAATTCTTGTCCATGGGTTCGATGAGGGAGGTCATGTTGGCAGGGAGGAACTCAATCTGAACTCCCTCATAATCCAAAATGTGGTCGCCAGCATTATCTATAATGAGCAACACCTTGAAGTTCATGCCTAAGTTGTGGAGGTATTAGTTGGGTTTAGGTGTGAAGCACTGTTGAAACCAGTTTTAAGCTAGGACTTTGGTCATCCAGGCCTTAGGGTTGTGCATCTAGTAGACAGGCATCAGGTTGTTTTGTTTTGTTTTTGAGGGCCCTAGGGTTCGCTGCTTTGTTCATGAGGCATCTTCTTGCAGAACAAGCCAGTTTCATCCATGTTGAAAATTTGTTCGGGTTTTTAGTTTTGTTTTTGAGGGCCCTAGGGTTTGCTGCTTTGTTGATGAGGCCTGGTTTCATCATATAACCAGCAGCATTGCCTCACATAATGAGTGTCACTATGTCCTTCTGTGCCTTAAACCCTGGAGCTTTGGCTTCATCCTTCATGATGTAAGTTCTGGACAGCATCTTCTTCCAGAACAAGCCAGTCTCATCCATGTTGAAAACTTGTTTGGGTTGTTTGGGCTTGTATCCCTTCTCCTCTATGATGTGTGTGGGTACTTTTCCTTGGCTTCTTTGTCAACAGATGCTGCCTCTCCATGCCAAAAAATACCTTTAATATTGAATTGTTTCTGAAAATGATCTTCTTTGGTACCTTCTGCATTGTCTCCTGTAGCGAACTGCTGGTACAATTTCCATGCTCTCTCACGGATGGTGTTACCGTCCACAATGCCACGGCAGATTACATTTTGACAATATTTTTATGTCTTACGGTCGTTACCTTTTTGGCACTATCACAGAATGTACTGATATGGTAATCCTGACCGCTGCCTCATTCTTCTTAATGTAGCGTACGTTACTTCTGTTGACCCCCTAAAGGCGTGCTACTGCAGCATAACTTTTAGTTCCTAGAGCAAATCCAGTAGTTCTTCTCCTGGAGTGTCTTAAACTTCTTCTGGTACTTAGGTTCATTGCCAAAGGCCTTAGAAGGAGCGGGGCATTTGAGCGGCATCTTAAGGCTTAAGAAGAAAAAAAAAAAAGAACACTCACACACAACAAAACACACAACAAAACACTCAAGAAAGCTACATGCGGTAAACTGTTATGATGTGGGAATGCTAGGCTGCGCATCTGCCGGAGAGGAAAACTCTGCTAATCACTGAGGCCGCAAACTCTGAGACGCAACTTTGCAGGGGTCGACTGTTTGAGGAGGAAAAATGCCAGGATTTACATTGCATTAGCTCAGACATCTGTGTACTAGATTTCTAATGTAGGTCCAAAACAGAAAATGATTTGCTAGTTGTCCGAACGATGATCAACATACCGGCAAATAGCAATACCAACACATCAGTCCAGTCCTTGTTTCCCTGAGCAAAGTGAACACAACCTGCAGGCTTGTGGCCCCTTTTCATACTCACAGTCTTTTTCTTTCTACGTCTACACCACTTCAAATCGACTCTGTCTCGATTGTAAACAAAAGAAAACCTTCTCCCTGTAAAAAGAAGAATAATTATCCATTCTGCCTATTGCACTGATGATCTTCGTTCTGTTGCAGAGCCAAGCTGGCCGATGAATCATCAATATCTGACACTTCTGGACTTCGTGTCCCATCTGCAGAGAGCTGCACAGTCCATGACTCATAACTGCCTTGATTTATGAGGGGTGAAACACAATGTTTTACTGCAGTGCGTTGCATTAGGCCTCATGCACACTGGACATTTTTGATGCTGCTCTTAGGAGCATTTGGATTTTGTTTTTTTCTGCCTCTAAATGCCCCTCCATGTTAGCTCATGGGTCTATGCACATGAACAAGGTCATCTAGCACCCCCCCCCCAAATGTATGAGCATTTAAGCCAGGGGTGTCCAAACTACGGCCCTCCAGTTGTTCAGGAACTACAATCCCCATCATGCCTAGTCATGTCTTTGAATGTCAGAGTTTTACAATGCCTCATGGGATGTGTAGTTCTGCAACAGCTGGAGGGCCGTAGTTTGGACACCCCTGATTTAAGCATTATGTGTCAGCTAACCCAGCCGCCCCCCCCCCCCCCCCCCCAGCACTAATTCACATACCCCTAAGCATAAATTCCCTTTGCAAGCTAAAATTCTCCCCAAAAATTTCGCCTGTCTTTAGATTGCCACTGTGCAGTGTTTGCCTACCTGCCCTCTACCCACCTTCTTTGCTGGGAGATGATAGGGGCATGTAATAAAACACTGCACAGTGACAATCCAGCAGTGCCAATCCAGTCTAAAGGAGCTGGAGGGGAGAGAGAGCACAACCTGCACCTCCTCCAGGCTCTGTCAATATCTGGCTTGTCCCCTCCAGTGCTAAGCTGACAGGAGTAGTGAAGCTGCCATTGCTACTCCTGTCTGCTTGTAGGTAGGAACCAGTGGCATAACTAGAACATTTAAGGCCCTGTGCAAGAAACCATGAAGGACCCCTCTGACCCCCAGCAGGAGGCCCTTTCCTCTGACCCCAGTGGTGGAAGGCCAGGGTCCAGTCACAAGTGAAACTTTTGTGACCCTGGTTGTTCCACTGATGGTGTTAGTAGTTTATTTTATTTTTTATAAATGTTTATTTTTTACAATTTTTTTTTTTAATGATTTTTCATAATTATTTTTAGGAACCCCGTTGGGGAGCTTTGGTGAAATATCAGGGGTCTAAAAAGGTCTCTGATGTTCCACCTTTGAGATAAAGAAAACAGGAAATTGTATTCTTACCTGATAGTAATTTTCCTTTCCTGATGCAAAGCATGACAGCATACACAAATGGGATAGGCTCTGCCCCTCACTCAATCAGGACTGGTTATACTATATATAAATGAGTCGCCTCCCCCCAGGCGGCATTCTCGTAACTATACTCAAATGTTAAACCCATAAGAGAGGGACCTGTATGCTGTCATGCTTTGCATCAGGAAAAGAAAATTACCATCAGGTAAGTATACAATTTTCCATTGTCTTGACACAAGCATGACAGTATACACGAATGCCAACAAAACCTATAAGGGAGGGCCATGGTAAAGCCTTTGACTCAACAACTGAAGTCAACTCCGCTGCTTCCAATGTTGCTTAATTGACTTTGCAATAGGCACAAAAATGGTTTGTAGTATATGAACCTGTTTGGTATCCTTTAAAATTCTGGACCTCAGAATTTAGCCCATGTGCACACCACCCATCTGATAAAGTGAGCTCTGCACTAGATTGATGAATTTATCTTAGGCCTATAAGCCCCTTAGGCTACTCTGACCCGAGATAATGCCATTGTCCTAGCGGACAGTGAAAAGTCTTCTTCTGATATTGCCAGGCCTGAAGAGGCCACTGTCTGATCTTCTAGAGAAGGGTCACTTCCATGTATTTCTTCCACGTAGAGTCCATTACTCCAACTTATGGTGACGCAGAGATTTCAGTTTGGACATGCTGAAAGGGTGATGTCTTGACCCAGAAGCAAGGATGCATATCCTCATCTGGTGCTGGAGGCAGAAGAAACAAGAAGCAATTTTGTTTGATCATGGTAGCAATGAGGTAGTTTACCGCTTGACGCTTGGATCTCTGAAATAATTCTCCCAGATGTGATATCCTTAAGAAATACTGCTTTAGTGTCTGAACCTATTGAAGTAGTCTTGTTCAGAAGAATGGAGGAGTGGGACAACCTTCCCAATACTAGTTGCACTGCAAGTTCTAAGGGGAAAGAACGATCTGTACCGACCTTTCGGAATTGGTTCCCCCAGATGTGTGGCGGTCACTGGATCTCAGGAATTGAGGACCCGACCAAGACTTGACTACTGCTCAATCCCTTATCTTGTATTACTTGCAGCCATCTTAATCTTTGCAGCTGAGAGCAGAGGATTCTATCCTTAAATTCTGTGAGGTTTTCCATGTTCTAGTAAACCTGGAGTTTGTCGTAGGTTCCCGTGGTTTCCACAAGGTTTTAAATAATAGTGGTGAGACCCTTCGACGAGCCTTCCTAACTAGTCTCCCAGTTGCTAGATCCAACGTGGCTGAATTTGGATACACTTGGATCTGC
The DNA here is from genome assembly GCF_037356315.1 of Lithobates pipiens. Lineage (NCBI taxonomy): Eukaryota > Metazoa > Chordata > Amphibia > Anura > Ranidae > Lithobates > Lithobates pipiens. Next base: position 244,884,895 of record NW_027507685.1, read on the forward strand.
TGTATAAGGTCTGAGATCTCAAGAAGAATAGAATAGGAGGTTCTTGGGTCAAAGACTGTACTTTGTGGACACCATGACCTGTAAGTCCACCGGATCATTATTGCCCTTATCCCAGCTGTATGACTATGGATCCTGGTTGAAATAGATGGACTTGTGTCTTTGCAACCTGCGTAACTATGTATTATGACCCTGATGAGGATCTTTGAGGAGATCAAGTCTGGTGGCTATATAGGCTAACCTGCCGACCCAGCTGGATATTAGTAGATCCACTGCTTTCACTTCTGGAAAGCTCCTCTTGCAGTAATAACTGCCCTTCCCGACCATTGAGTTTACTGCCAAGTTGAGATTCATTTAACCGCTTGTTGGTCTAGGGACTACCCTTGACATCCAAGGCTTCGTATTTTACTGTATCTGACAGAAAGTTCTTGGATGCCAGAACAGAGCGATGAGATGAGACAGGTTTTACTGTTGGCAAACCTGAATAGGATACCTCTTGCTATGATGATAGGAGATTACCTATTGACGTCTGTTTGGGGCATAAATGAGGCCTCCTAGGCTGTGTTGCCCAAATGACTTCCCCGCTTGGGAATCACTGTACCCCTGATGTTAAGCCAATGGAGGACGAAGTGTCTATATCATTGACCTTGAGCTAGGAGGTCACTGAGGTGAATACCAAGAAAGTGAATAGACTTTGATGATTGGTATGCCTGTCTACTGTCTACTGCACAGGCCCCCACTGATCCTGAGGAGCTTTTCTGCTCCTCGAGAGGAGCAGACTTGGGCTTAGGCGATTAAAGATGACTATGGATCTTCCAATCTCTTCTCAGGCCCTGTCACCACTTTGTTTTGCGCCTAGGTGACTAGCCTAAGGGATTAGTCCCTGATCTGGACATCCCTGATTCCATCTTAAATCACATTCCATTCGACTTAGGAGGTATACGCAGTCAGTGGGTTAAGCCATAGGGCTTGACTACCCTCACAGAATAGGAGGAGGAACGGTGCCTCCATAGAGGTTGTACTACTTCGCTGGTCACTCCGATTTCATTCATAGATCAAGCACCACAGAGGCGTATTACTGGCCAAGTTTGCCTTCAACTCGTCTACTATGAACCAAATAGCTTTGGCTACTGAAGTGAACCCCAAAGCAGACGACACCATACTCCCTAATGGTAGTATAAACCTTAATTTCCAAATCCATATTGCTGTTCCCATGCCTCTGCGAAGGCTATTGCACCATCTGCTGACAGACCGGCACTTCTGGCTAGTCTGATGAAGATTAGTTGGCTTGGATAACTGCCTCTGCAGTAAAAGTTTGACTTCACAGAAGGAATCTTGCATCCTCTGTTAGCATCAAGACACATCTGGCCAATCTGATGAATGCTCATTGGCCTGCTGTTTTTGAGGCAGGAGATACCCTTTAAACAAACTCAGCTGTTTGATTAGCTTAGTATCTGAGCGTTAGCGATTAGAGAGCCACTCAATCAGTTTGCACTTGAGTGAATGCATCTGCCTTTGTGTTTAATGCCACCTGATATGCAACTTGGCATAGTATATTGGTGGGTATGTCAGGTAACCACACTCCCCATTCTGCCCAGGATGGTCTTTATTGTGATTTCCTTTTGTCTGCCCCTTCTGGCAGCACTTTGAATGTATGGCAGTTTTTATAGCCAAACAGGACCTGTCACTGATGGAAGAACAAGTTGCCACTTTCCTTTGGGGAGTGGTGCTGGTATTTAAGGGCTGGAGAATTTTACAATCCATACTGCCCACGCACTCTTTTTTTTTTTATGATAGCATACTTAGCTGACCCTCACCTTATTGATATTGGCTGGTCTATGGGTAAGCTCATGGCTCAAGATATGAGCTGCAGGATTGTGGTCATAATAAATACCTGGAAGTACTGGCTAGGACATAGCCTTAATACAATATCAGTGGCCCTCCACACACCCACTTGCAGACGTTGAAGCAGCAAATGGACCTATATGTTGTGAGCAAGTGTTAAACCCTTAGACAGGAGCAATTACAGATAGACAGATAGTAGTATAATAAACCGATTACTTAAAGAGGAAGTAAACCCTGATGGGTTTACTTCCTCTTTTTTTCCCTGCAAAGGTAAAGCATAATGGACTACTATGCATCGCATAGTAGCTCATTATGTGTCACTTACCTGACACAGGAGCCAGCGAAGTCGCCGCTGATCCCTGTAGTCCGCCGCATCCATCTTGCTGGTGGCGTCTCGCAGCTCCGACGAATCACAGCGGCGAAGCAGCGATGACGTCACTCCCGCGCATGCGCGCGGGAGTCGCGTCTCGCAGCTCCGCCGCTGCCATTCGGCGAAGCCGCGATGACGTCACTCCCGCGCATGCGCACGGGAGTCGACAAATTAGGCAAATCCATTCTTGGACTTGCCGCATTTAGTGCGCCTGTAGGTCAAAGTGGTTTGAAAGGGTTTACTTCCTCTTTAAAGAGGAGTTTCCATTTGAAAAAAAAATTAAAAGTCAGCAGTTACAAATACTACAGCTGCTGACTTTAAATAATCAGACACTTACCTGTCCCAGGGTCCAGCAATGCGGGGAGGGGGGGGGGTCGAAGCTCCGCTCGGCGGCACTGGCATTGCAACTGAGGGCACCCGGCTGTGGCTTCACAACCAGGCATCCACTGCGTAGTCATCTGGGACCTGTCACGTGTCCCAGATGACTGACAGGAGGGAGGGGGCAGAGCTGAGCCCTTCCTGCGCTGAGGGGAAGTGATGTCACCAGCTCAGGCACTGAAGGAGGCAGACTACGAGGGACCCCCTAGCAGCAGGCATTTAGAGGTAAATGCAAAAAAAAATCCAAATGTTTTATTTTTTTAGGAATTTTAATTATTATTTTATTTTATTTTTTTGTGTGCAACACCACTTTAAAGCACTGTAACTTAAGCAGAACACTGAATTTTTTCACGCTGGCATTTAGACATAATAGGTTAATGCATAGCAATCATTAAAACACATTGCACCCAAAAGCAGACCTTAAACGCATAACAGCAACATAAATGCATAGCAGTGGCATCCATACTGAAGCATCACTCTGTCATAAGCAGCGCAATGAAGAATTAATATACCTGGCAGGATCACCTACCCTAGGCGACTGCCCTGTAAAGGTTAAAAACAGCAAATCCAAGCATTAGAGCATTGACAGTGATCCCAAATCTGTAAAGCCAGGCCTTGCTGAGTTAATAGGAAGGACTCAACTTTGCAGCAAACACCTGTATATCAGTTCATACATTAGTAGTCCTACAGACAGACAAACAAAACCTGTGAAGCAAATGAAACAGACAGAACTATAGAAAGCAGTTTAACCTACTTTGGCAGCTTGTATATTAACAGCATAATGATTCAGATACACCATGACAGCCCATGGAAAGCTTACCTGCTCTGTGCAGCACCCCTCCCTGATTGACTCTAAGGGGGGATGGGAGAGGCTCCATTCCTGAACAGGTGGCCACCAATCCATTCCCAGGCAGCCGCCTGGGGCTCCCAGCAGTTACCCCAACATTATCTTGCTACTCCCTGTGACTGAAAGTGCAGTCCAGCCCAGTGGCGGCCCGTCCATAGGGGGCACCCGGGCGCCGCCCCCCCCCTCCTGTAGTGTCAGAAAAAAAAGTAAAAAGAAAAAAAAAAAGTAATTTAACATAGTGCACTGTGGCGCCAGTCACAGTGCACTATGAGAAGCGCCACGTCGATGCAATCACAAGATTGCATCCATGGCGCTTCATTTGCGGGCTTTTAACCCGCCTTGTGGTGCAATGCAAAGCGCCGATTAGCTTCCTCCTGTAGAATAACTATGGGCGGGAGCATTGTTGTTTACATTTAGAGGTTACTTTCGGAATTCGTGGGCAAAACGAAAACCGGAAGTGATGGTGGCAGCTCCGTTCTTTGCATGGAGCAGAGCTGTCAGGTAGGAGAGCGCGCCAGGCAGCTTTGATATTCAGTTCACTAACTCAGTGAACAGGAGATCTATGCATACTACTGAGCGTCCCTGTCACAGCCATTCAGTCACAGAACAGCTGCAGCTGACACAGCCGATCTCTCCAGGAAACCTAACACTAGGCTAATCTGCCATCAGCTTCACTGTGATAGCTGCCCCTGTCCCTGATCCCATCCCACCCACCATCCATCTGTCCCTGATCCATCCCATCCACCATCCCTCTGTCCCTGATCCATCCCACCCACCATCCATCTGTCCCTGATCCATCCCACCATCCCTCTGTCTCTGATCCATCCCACCATCCCTCTGTCTCTGATCCATCCCACCATCCCTCTGTCCCTGATCCATCCCATCCACCATCCCTCTGTCCCTGATCCATCCCACCCACCATCCATCTGTCCCTGATCCATCCCACCATCCCTCTGTCTCTGATCCATCCCACCAGCCCTCTGTCTCTGATCCATCCCACCATCCCTCTGTCCCTGATCCATCCCACCCACCATCCCTCTGTCCCTGATCCATCCCACCATCCCTCTGTCCCTGATCCATCCCACCCACCATCCCTCTGTCCCTGATCCATCCCTCTGTCCCTGGTCCATCCCACCCACCATCCCTCTGTCCCTGATCCTATCCCACCCACCATCCCTCTGTCCCTGATCCCATTCCACCCAGCATCTCTCTTTCCCTGATCCCATCCCACCCAACATCCCTTTGTCCCTGATCCCATCCCACCCACTGGTATATGATGTACAGAACCCGGTGTATAATGTGCAGCCTGGTATATGATGTACAGAGCTCGGTGTATAATCTAGAGCCTGGTATATGATGTACAGAGCCCGGTGTATAATGTACAGCCTGGTATATGATGTAGAGAGCCCTGTCTATAATGTAGAGCCTGGTATATGAAGTATAGAGCCCTGTGTATAATGTACAGCCTAGTATATGAAGTATAGAGCCCTGTGTATAATGTAGAGCCTGGTATATGATGTACAGAGCCCTGTGTATAATGTACAGCCTGGTATATGATGTACTACAGGGGACGGAGTTGGTGGATTCTATAAGGGGTGTGGCTTATGAGAAGTGGGAGAGGTCAAAAGGGTGGGCGGGGTCTAGCGCCCCCCCATCTTAAAACTTCACCAGCCGCCACTGGTCCAGCCACAGGAAGCAGACAAGGAGCCATCTTGGAAGGGGGCAGCCCTGACAAAATATTTCAGCATCTTTGCAAGGGAAACCAACATACCCAAAGCCAGACTAACAAAAATGTGTGTGTGGGGCCACAACTCACCAGGGAGGAGAGACTGGATCAGTCCCAACCCAACCACAAGGCAGAACAGTTTTACCTGCATCCAGAGACCAGTATCCCAGCCCCTCAGTATCTGGACCTGGGGGGGGGGGTCTCTCCGGGTATGGAAGTTTTACACCCAAACAGAGGGGCTTCGTCACAGGAAAGAGGCTGAACCTGTACGGCTGGCCAGATGAATCCGGCAAGGTGAGGGCAAAAATAAAAAATTTCCTTGATTCATAGCTATAACCAGTTGAACATTTGAGGAACAAAAAGACAATGCAGCCTGGGGGGAGGCAACTCATTTATATGTAACTATATGTAACTATGTAACTAAATGTAGCACTGACCCCTCCCCTGAAGGAGCTGCAGGTTTGATTGGGCTTACCGTTACCTTCTTGACTGTTTAGGGTTTCCCGTGGTAAATGACCCAAAGAAATGTGGAAACAGAGTCTCTCAGTTAAGGGTAGAGGGTTAAGATTAAGTTCAGGTACTTTGGACTGAAAAATGATAAGAAATCCAGAGAATAACTGTTTCACAGCTGGATTTTACAACCCCTCGTGACCTCCTCTCACGAGGCCTAGCAGCCGGTGGGGTGTTTAGTAAAGTCTCTGCCACAGACTTGAATGTAGAATCCTTAAGAGAAAAAATCTCCTTCAGAGAAGCCAGCCTGGTCGCTCCATTAGACAAGACGGCACGGACCACCTTTGAATCAATAAGACCCTGATATCCATTCAGGCCTGTCCCTGCAGTTGCTTTGCCTCGGGCCAGCCAGCCCCGAGACTTGGAAATGCATGATTCCACACCCCAGGCCAGGAGGGCCATGGGGGCTGGTCAGGAGGACCAGTACCAAACAGACAGAAAAAGCTCTCTGGACCGGAACCCCGGACCACGTGATGTCAGTACCTTAAATACCTCCTTCCGGAAGTCACAGCAGGAGAACACTCCCACTGGGCTGGTTCTGAGAGAAACGTGACATTCAATCCACCCAGCTAGACTGCATTCTCAAACTTGCTGGCGGTGACAGCGACACCTGCGGTCAAGGAGAACCCAGTGCAACCCAGCCAGACTGGTACTGAAACCATACATTTAGTAAAATTTTGCCTCAAAACCCAACTGTGATTTCAGGAGAATTAACTTTGAAAACATATAGCGCATGCTCGTCAGGAGCCAGCGCTCCATATATAGTATAACCAGTCCTGATTGGGCGAGGGGCGGAGCCTATCCTATTCATGTATGCTGTCATGCTTGAGTCAGGAAAGGAGATTGAGGACACAGCCCTCAATCTCTTTCTCTGCAGCTTAAACTGCACTGCATGAATAGTTTGCAATAGCTCTGTACAGATCTTCCCCTCCATTCACAAACTGAAACATAGTAAATACAGATTACCATGTTTCAGTTATGATTGGACAGAGTCGGATATCAGTATGGATTACACATTTACTGGCCCCTTCCCCACTCTCCTTCCTGACAGATATGACAGAGGTTGCAGGAGAGAGCACGGGGGGCTTGAGTGAACACGGGGGCAGCAGGAGGAAGCTGAATAGGAGGAGCGGCAGGAGCAGCTGCATATAGAGGAACTAATCTCTCCATTTTCCTCCTGCCACTTCCTCCTGCTGGCATTCGGGGGGGGAAATATAGAGATCAGTTCCTCTATATGCAGCCATCCCCACCGCTTCTTCTATCCAGACATACAGGGTGGCCGCAAGGCTAGGACCATGTCGCAATTGCAACCCCTGTAGGTACGTCACTGGTAGGAACTCTCTAAACAGTGCCCTACCATTTGACACAATACCACTGCACCCAGGGCAGCTGCCCCTCCTTTCCCACCCCTTGTCCCAGGTTCTGCATGCATGAATAGGCGTTTAGAGGAATTTGGTGGCAGGGGCATTTAGAGACAGAAAAAAAACCCATTGCCAGAGCATTCAGGAGCAGAGGCATTGTGGCAGGAAAAAACATTTGTCTCATGTAAAAAAGGCATCTAGGCATGTTTAGTGCTTGAGCGTTAATTCATTTCAATGGTCATAATAAAATTATTCTGGCCACGGAAATGAATTAACGCCAATCACAGCTAACCGCAAAAGTAAACAGTAAATGTTTCAATTTCATTCAGTAATAATGGTTGCTTATAACAGTGAAATTCACTGATATAAAAAATCATAATATGTAAAAAAAAATCCTGATTACTTCCCCAGAGTAGCACAGTGGGGTCACAGCGCGTTAAAAAAAGAAAAAAAATGTAATAAAAGTAAAAAAAAATTAATCAATTTTTTTTTTACATACTGTCACCAATCGGTTTCCCTGATCACCAGCACACCAGTTATATGATGGCACTGTGCTGTACTGGTGACTGTATGTAAAAAAAAAAAAAAAAAAATTGACAATTGTTTTTTTAACCACTTGCCGCCCGCCCTATAGGCAAATGACGGCTACAAAGTGGTTTCAAAATCCTGACCGGACGTCATAGGACGTCCTCAGGATTTTCAGCCGCTGCGCGCCCCCGGGGGCGTGCATCACGGCGATCGTTGTTGCGTGGTGTCAGTCTGACGGAGACTCTTTACCACGTGATCAGCCGTGTCCAATCATGGCTAATCACAGTGTAAATAAGAAGAGCCGGTGATCGTCTTTTCCTCACTCGCGTCTGTCAGACGGGGGTAGAGGAGAGCTGATCGGCTGCTCCTCTGACAGGGGGGGGGTCTGTGTTGATCGATTATCAGCACAACCTCCCTGAGGATGCCCACACTGGACCACCAGGGACACCACCAGACCACCAGTAATGCCCAGCACCAGGTATGTCACCCTAGACCACCAGGGATGATAGTCAGTGCCCACAATGGATGCCAATCAGTGCCCACAATGGATACCAATCAGTGCCCACAATGTGCATTACTGATTGGCATGCATTATTGTTTGGCACTGATTGGCATCCATCAGCACAAAACAATACAATGTTGCCTATCAGTGCCCATCTGTGCCACCTATCAGTGCCCATCTGTGCCACCTATCAGTGCCCATCCATGCCCATCTGTGCCGCCTATACATGCCCATTCATGCCGCCTATCCATGCCAATCCGTGCCAGCTATCAGTGCCAAATTGTGCCACCTATCAGTGTCCATCCGTGTCGCCCATCAGTGCCACCTATTAGTGCCCATCAGTGCTGCCTATCAGTGCCACATATCAGTGCCCATGAATGCCACCTCATCAGTGCCACTTCATTGGGGCCACCTCATCAGTGCCGCCTTATCAGTGCCCATCAGTGCCCATCAGTGAAGGAGAAAAGTACTTACAAAGTTTTGAAATTGAAACAAAAAAATATTTTTTTTTTCCAAATTTTCAGTCTTTTTTTATTTGTTTAGCAAAAAATAAAAACCGCAGAGGTGATCAAATACCACCAAAAGAAAGCTCTATTTGTGGGAAAAAAATGATAACAATTTCATTTGGGTACAGTGTAGCATGACCGCGCAATTGTCATTCAAAGTGCGTCAGCACTGAAAGCTCAAATTTGGTCTGGGCAGGAAGGTGTTTAAGTGCCCGGTATTGAGGTGGTTAATATCTCCATTTTCCCCAAAAAATTGAGGCAAAGAATTACAACTTCAAAAAAACGTGTCCCTTTAACCACTTGAGATCCGCGCTATAGTCAAATGACGGCTACAGCGCGGATCTCCTTTTCTGGGACTACGTCTATTGACGTCGTCCCGTGCACGAGCGGCCTGCGTGCCCCCTGAGGGGCGCGCGCGGCGCGCTCTGTGATCGGCGAGTCTACGAGACTCGCCTAATCACCGATCCGTACAAGGGGTCGATCCCGACCCCTTATCACATGATCAGCTGTCAGCCAATGACAGCTGATCATGTGATATAACGGACCCGGTAATCGGCTATTATTCCTCCTCGCACTGACAGCGCGAGGAGAAAAAAAAAAAGCCGATCACCGGCGGCCGTGATCAGGACATCAGTCCCGATCACGGCCAGCCCTGCTAGTGCCCACCTGCCCCCTGCCAGTGCCCACCTGCCCCCTGCAAGTGCCACATTAAAAAAAGTAAGTGGCTCCCGTCAGTGCCACCCAGCAGTGCCCATAGTGCCACCCAGCAGTGCCCACAGTGCCACCCAGCAGTGCCCACAGTGCCACCCAGCAGTGCCCACAATCTGCCTTAACAAAGGTGCTGCACCCCAGTGCCACATATCCGTGCCCATCAGTGTCATCTACCAGTGCCCAGCAGTGCCGCCCATCAGTGCCCAGCAGTGCCACCTATCAGAGCCACCTATCAGTGCCCATCAGTCCCATCTATCAGTGGTACCTATCAGTGCCCATCCGTGCCACCCATCCGTGCCACCCATCCATGCCATCTTATGTGCCCATCTTTGCCCATCAGTGCCGCCTTATCTGTGCCCATCGGTGCTGCCTTATCTGTGCCGCCTTAACTATGCCTATCAGTGCCCACCAGTGCAGCCTATCAGTGCCCACCAATGCAGCCTATCAGTGCCCACCAATGCAGCCCATCAGTACCCACCAGTGCAGCCTATCAGTGCCGCCTCATCAGCGCACTTCAATGAAGGAGAAAAATGACCCGTTTGCAAAATTTTATAACAAACTATTAAACATGATTTTTTTTTTTTTTGCATCTTTTTTTGTTTGTTTAGCAAAAAATAAAACTCCGAGCTGTAACTAAATACCACCAAAAGAAAGCTCTATTTGTGGGAAAAAAATGATAAAAATTTCATTTGGGTACAGTGTTGTATGCCCGCGCAATTGTCATTCAAAGTGCATCAGCGCTGAAAGCTGAAAATTGGTCTGGGAATGAGGGGGGTTTAAGTGCCCAGTAAGCAAGTTGTTGACTAGTATTTATGATTATGTACATACCCCTCAATCATTGTAGTAGTATGGACATATACATATCTAGATCTGAGAGATCTTGTACAAAAGAGATAGTTCAATCAGCAATACACATTCATTTATAGGGTTACATAATATATACAAATTACACACCAGACAGTATGTACATCACAATATACAGTGTAGGTCCCCTGGCTTACATGATATTTACAAATTACTCACAGAATCGTATTTACAATACAATATAAGGTGCAAGTTCAGAGTTAGGTTACCTGTTAACTTCAGGTCAGCCCATGGTGACTGCCGTGTGCTCCCACACCAGTGTGTCTTGGCTTGCTCACAAAGCATTATATCCCCCCCCCTACTTTCTGTAGTGTGGCTAATACATTCTCCCTAATTGGTCACTGTACCTAGTCAATGTATATTGGGAACAGCCTGATTGGATGAGTCAACGAAAGCTGTTGTTTACTTCCCAGGTGAGATGTTATCAGGGAAAACAAAAGGCCAAGCTTTGAAGTTGAACCAATTACAGTAACACCAACCCAACACTCAATACTTTACATATATATTTAAATCTAATGGAAATATATTTCTAATTACAATATTGTACAGGTATTAATGGAGATTTCACATAAACTCATAAGGCTACAGATGGCCCCTTGTGGCCAGTTGAGAATATGAGACTCGGCCACACATAGAATAATGGTTTATGTGCAATCTTCTTTAATATTTTGAACGTTTGGCTTTGCCCTCTGAAATGAAATAAAACTCTTTGAGAAGAAAAAAAAAACTTTTAAAATCCCCATATCTACAGTTCACATTTCTGGATCCCAGTATCGGTAGTCCTCACTTGTTCTGAATGTAATAAGTCCATAATAAAAATCATAGGATACAAAATACAATAAAAAAAACAAGAGGGATAAAAAAAAAAAAAAACATGAGGATCCTTGTTCTCGACCGTCCAATAATGTTAGTGCGAAAGTCAATAATGTCAATCTGGTCATGTTGCCCTTGCTTCTGGGACAGCCTTCCATGGTGATTCCCGTTGGATACCGCGTACAGTAATGGCCTTTGGATCAGCTTTCCCGGCTAAGATTATACTTTGTTAATGTGGACAGAGGTAGAGAAAGAACACCACAAGTACATTTGAGACACATGCATTCAAATTAATGCTTGTCTGGTAAGTCTGAGCAGTTAGGACCTTTTATTAGAATTACCATAGATATACTGCGACATATTAATAAGACCCCTTTCTCAATGACGTGTAACAATTTGGTTACGCCCTTCAGCCAGGTGTCTGATTTCCACCCCCCATCTTTCTTCCTCCATGGTCATATGCCTGCAAGTAACTTCTGCCGTATACCACTGTGTGTCTGTGTATGACCCTTCAAGTGTGCAGGGGGTTCTTGTTGCCATCGCAACTCACCACTAACTCCTGTTACTGAAGCTATGTTCAGTGCTGGTCCCAAACCTTGGGCACCGTCCTTGGCTACCATGTGTAGCTACTGCACGAGCCCTGCCTTTAGCAGGCTACGGAAGAGGTCATCACTTTAAGAGTTCTCATTGCAGATTAGGCAGTGTCGCCTACGCAGACAAACATGACTGGATTTCAGAATACAGATAGGTGTGATGTCACCAGTCACTAGTGGCTTCTGGAAAAATCTAAATAAAATACTCTTAAGTACAAATGTACTATACTCCCTGCTATTTGCCAATCACTATGAGTCTCACCAGTCCCAGTATATCTATATGATATTGACGCAATGCTCTTTGAACTTATTATGGCACAAAAAGAAAGAAATGAAAAAGAAAAATATATATCAATGACCACATCTGATGACTGCCCAACATTAGAACTGTAGAGAGGATTGTATGTCACATATACACAGAAAATAGTCACATGGCTGTTGCTAAAGCCTTATGTTACTATTGTCATGATAATAGCTACAATGACCTAAAATTATATAAAACAATTATCCAATGTCATAAGAGAAAAACAAAAACTGTTGGATACTCGACCCATCCCCAAAATGCTAAAGGGAAGCTTTTAATATTCTATATCAACATTTGTAATTGCTTTAAATGTTCTCCATATAATGTTCCCCATACTCCCCTCTTTTTTTTTTTTTTTTTTATTTCACCATAGGCAAGCCAAACTGAAGAATCACCAAAAAAATTAAAATAAGGTGATATAGGCAGTAAAGAAAAAAAAAAAAATAGTTTTCTTTAAGAGAAAAAGTTGAAGGAGAAAAAAAACAATAAAGAAAAAAACTATTCAGATTGAATGCTGCCTCAACCTTTAATTTGTTAAAGAGCCTTGAATCTGTAATTGTGTTAAACAAAATGATTGAATCTGCTTTCAAACATTGCGCAACACCCTCTCTCGGTGGTGATTAACATATTAATTGACTCTTAGTGCAAAACAATTTGCAAGTCACGCAGGCCACAAAAATTTGTATTAGAGAGAGCAGGACCTCTGTTTATTGAAACAGACCGCCCTAAAGAAGTTAGAATTTAGTAAGGCCTGACTGTAATTAATTCCATTCAAGGCTTCTCCTTAAAACCAACATAAAATTGTTTTAAGGTCCTCATCTGTGTTTCACAATACTTTGCCCCATCTGCGTCCGATCATCCATCCTTGTTTGGGCAATTACCCTAAAATACAAAACTTAAAAATCATTAATAACACCTCACTGTACCTCTCTGAGAGGTTCATAATGGTCTACAATAGTAGTGGATGCTTGGAACAGACTTCCAGCCAAGGTAATGGGTCCATTAACCGTAAGTACAGTCAATAATGTCCAGGACCCACCCCCATATCTATACTCGGACAGACCAAAAATTATGGAAAAACTGGGAGGGTTTGTAAATACTTAAATTCTAAACGACAACATGTAGATCTATAACCTTCACACATATTAGCATCACATGAGTTAATTTGGAAGGAAAAACAAAACAAAACACAAGACCTACTGAATCCATAAGATGCCACAAGGTGCAAAGTAATGTATCGTGGTAGTTTCCGAGTGTCAGAGTGAAAGAACCTTCACTCTAAACCACAGGAAAGGAGAAAACCAAGATCTACACAACATCCCTACAGTTCCTCATAGTTATAGGGATTGAAATTTCATATTTTTGCACAGGTTATTTATTCGCAAGTACATTTAAACTTGTAAAAAAAAATTATAAATTTAAACTGGTACCAGTATTGAGCTCATTTCCAATGAAAAAAAAATTATAAACAGTACAACGCATGCGCATTAGTGTGATCACACTTATTTATGGCCATAAAGCAATGTTAAGTACAAAAAAGAAAAATATCTTTGTTTACACATGGACAGTTCATACCCATGCATTCCATCACTCAAACATACACATTCATTTCGATTGCATCCCATACATCCTGGATAGCACCTTGGTAATTGCAAATTAATTGTTATGTGTTTCTGCAAACGGGAGAGAGAGAAAAAAAAAAAAAAAACAACAACCAAGAACAAAAAATAAAAATAAACTGAAGCAAGAGTAAGATTCTGTACTAAGCAACACTTGTACCCTATACCTTTGAATATTTATGGCAGTCTTCTGATCCTTTGGGGAAGATAAACACCTATATTACAAATAACCATGTTTGAATACCTAGCCTAATATACATTACCTTAGGTGTATGTATTTATGTATATACATCTATATTGATACACCTGCTTAACATGTAAATACTTTTTCATGAGCTCCCTGCACCTGGAAAATATAACTTATACAAAAGTTATTACCCTTTTCCCTTTCGTTGGCACAAAGAAAGCAAACACTACCACATTGTTACATTTACATATTTACATTGTTATATGTTCACTGACATCCGCACTTGGATCTGGTGAAAATAAATTACTCAGATCATAGACATCTGAATGACACATTAGATCTGGTACTTCTTTCACTGTTTCTACATTGCTTATATTTAAGTTTTGTTCCCCGTAAGGGGAAGTCCTAGCAGATAATATAGATAGATTGGGCCTCCCTCCTGTATTTTCTGTTTGAATGGAATAGACGGTTTTCTGTGGGGTCTTAACAATTTGATCAAAAGATTGTTTTATTTCTTTTAGTTCTTTATTACACTGTACCACATCTGCATGGCATGCTTCATATTTTTCCTTAAGAACATGTTGTGATGTTTCCATTATTTTATTGGTATTTTCCCAATTATGAATATGTGCCTTCAGTAGCTTAATCTCATTTTCAAGAGACGTAATTGTGGTTATTAACTTAAGTTCTTTCAGAACTGATCTCCTGTGCTGTAATCTGAGATCGCTTTCCATGGTATTTACATTCAAAGGGGAGCATGAGGCTATTTGCCTTTGACTAGTAACTGTGGAGCCATGCCTATAGATCTTATCTTTGGAGGCATTGTAATTGTAATGATGTCTCTTTCTGTTTGAAAAGGTGGCCAATTCTCCTGTAGTGTGGCTTGCTAAATAGGTATTTTTGTTTGTAGGCTGGTGATAAATCTTTGATTTCACAGAATTAGACCTTCTGGCTACATGAAAATAATTGTGCATACAATCCATGATACTTTGATATGAATCTTTAAGAGGATTTATAAAAAATCCACATTGACTTTTAAATTTTGGATGGGCATTAGATATTAGGAGGGTTTTGTACTCTGGGTCCTCTCTGTTTACATTTCTCTGTTTGCCTACATAGTAAGCTGACCATAGCCTGTTTGCATAAAGAAGTGGATTCTCATTATTTTCCTGTTTTGTTCTAAACGCTGCTATTAAGCCTAGGTCAAAGGGATATAATATTTTTAGCAGTTCATCTACAGTTTCATTGTAATCTGCTCTTCCTTCTTTAACATGGTCTGGTAAGGAAGACCATGTGTCTAATTTAACTGTTAATAGTAAAACTTTAACCTGATCTCTGGAGTTGGCAACTCCCAGCAATTTACATCGTTGCAAGACATTATCTGCATGAAATGTTATGTGCACTCCTGGCAATAGTTTGCCAATATTGTTAGCTACAAGTAGCACATTTTCTAAAGACTGTCTGTCCTCCCTATCCATCTTTTGTGCTGTACTCTCAATTCCTGTTACATGCACTTCATCCACTGCAGGAATCATCTTTCAAACCCTTTTTTTTTTTTTTTTAAATAGACTGAATCTTCATGCATATAAACATTGGGCAACAGCTCTTTTCATCTCCTTCTAATGTATCTGGACTCTTCATGTACAAATTCTATAATATATTTAGCTTTTAGCATAAATGATGTGTTCCTTAGTATACTAACAGTAGGCTTCCTAATGATTACACACTGTACAACACAGCTATTTTTTTATAGCCCATTTTTATATTGAGCACCTAGATCACCCAATGTTACTTTTTAGCATTCAGATGAAAAACCCTTTCATAGTGTGCCTTTTGTAGATATTGCAACCCCTTGAGATATTGCTGAAAGAGACCACCAATTTTTCCTGTCCCTTCGTGGTCGCCATTTGTTGACTAGTATTTATGATTATGTACATACCCCTCAATCATTGTAGTAGTATGGACATATACATATCTAGATCTGAGAGATCTTGTACAAAAGAGATAGTTCAATCAGCAATACACATTCATTTATAGGGTTACATAATATATACAAATTACACACCAGACAGTATGTACATCACAATATACAGTGTAGGTCCCCTGGCTTACATGATATTTACAAATTACTCACAGAATCGTATTTACAATACAATATAAGGTGCAAGTTCAGAGTTAGGTTACCTGTTAACTTCAGGTCAGCCCATGGTGACTGCCGTGTGCTCCCACACCAGTGTGTCTTGGCTTGCTCACAAAGCATTATATCCCCCCCCCTACTTTCTGTAGTGTGGCTAATACATTCTCCCTAATTGGTCACTGTACCTAGTCAATGTATATTGGGAACAGCCTGATTGGATGAGTCAACGAAAGCTGTTGTTTACTTCCCAGGTGAGATGTTATCAGGGAAAACAAAAGGCCAAGCTTTGAAGTTGAACCAATTACAGTAACACCAACCCAACACTCAATACTTTACATATATATTTAAATCTAATGGAAATATATTTCTAATTACAATATTGTACAGGTATTAATGGAGATTTCACATAAACTCATAAGGCTACAGATACAAAGTGGTTAAGCACCGATTTAACTTTTGGGAAGTCATTCTCACGTCCCTCGCTAAAACTTTTGTGCCACTCAAGCACACGCACACGAGACAGGCCGTCATTCCCATAAGCCGTAGTAAGCATTTGAAAACATTATTTTTCATACCAATGTAATGCTGCGCTAGCCAAATAAAATCATATGGTAATCGCACTGAATCCTAATATTGCTGACTGTAGTTAAATAGTGGTGGTGAGATATTGCATTCCTATGTGAAAAATCTAGTGAACATAATAATGCAATCTTATGCGGGGCAGCCATCAGAAATTGTGGGGCCCCTTACACAACTTCTAGGCCAATGGGTACAAGTGTCCTAGAAGCCGGTTTGAAGGAACCTTTTTTTAAAGTCAGAGCGACTGCTGTAGTTTACATTAAGACAGCTCCATTTATTACCATTGATTTTCTCAACAGCACAACTTGGGGCAACTTGGGGCGACCTGAAGTTGGATCCCGGGTTGCCCCTGTGTGAACCGGCTCTAATACCGTGTACACACGATCGGAATTCCGGCCAGAAAAAGACAGATGAGAGCTTTTCATCGGAAAATGTGATCGTGTGTATGCTCCATCGGAATTTAGCTGTCCGAATTTCCGCCAGCAAAAAATTGAACCACTTCCCATCCAGGCCAATTCTGACATTTCTCTCCTACATGTAAAATTCATAATTTTTTTGCTAGAAAATGACATAGAACCCCCAAACATTATATATGTTTTTTTTAGTAAAGAGCCTAGAGAATACATCGGCGGTCGTTGCAACTTTTAATCTCTCACGGTATTTGCGCAGCAATTTTTCGAACACACGTTTTTTTCAGAAAAAAAAAAAAACAGTTTCACGCTTTAAAAAAAAAAAAAAAAAAAAAAAAAGTAAAGTTAGCCCAATTTTTTTGCATAATGTGAAAGAGGAAGATACGCCGAGTAAATAGATACCCAACATGTCACGCTTCAAAATTGCACCCGCTTGTGGAATGGCGCCAAACGTTGGTATTTAAAAATACCCATAGGCGATGCTTTAATTTTTTTTACTGGTTACATGTTTTGGGTTACAGAGGAGGTCTTGGGCTAGAATTATTGCTCTCGCTCTAACGTTCGCGGCGATACCTCACATGTGTGGTTTGAACACTTTTTTCATATGTGGGCGGGACTTATGTATGCGTTCGCTTCTGCGTACAAGCTCATGGGGACAGGGGCGCTTTAATTATTTTTTTTTATTGTTAATTTTATTTTTATTTTTTTAGTTTGACACTTTAAAAAAAAAAAAAAAATATGATTACTTTTATTCCTTTTACAAGGAATGTAAACATCCCTTGTAATAGGAATATGGCACGATCGGACCTATTTACAGTGAGATATGGGGTCAATAAGACATCTCACTTCTAGGCTGGGAAGCCTAAAATAAAAAAAAAAAAATAAAGATCCTGGATTCCCAGCCAAAACGGCGCTGTTAATTTGAATTCAGAGGCCGGGCGTAACGTCATAACGTCGCGCCCGGCCTCCGAACGATCAGAGAAACTCCGGGGACGATCTGGTCTGCCGGAAATCTCTATGATACCATCCAGGGGACGGCGGATCCTGTGACCGACTCACCGATGGAAGCGGTGAGTCGGTACAAGCACCGGAGGGAGGCGGGAGGGGGGGCATCCCCTCCCGCCGCCCATAAGAACGATCAAGCGGTGGAACAGCCGCTATGATCGTTCTTATGGTGCATGGAATCGCCGGCTGAAAATGCCGATATCTGAATGATGCCTGTGGCCTCAGGCATCATTCAGATATAACCACCACAAAGCCCACAACGTCATATGGCGTAGCTTGGGCGCCAAGTGGTTAAGCATGTTCTAAATTTTCCAAACGGAAAAACTTTCTGTCGGTAATTCCGATCGTGTGTATGCAATTTCTGGCACGCCAAAAATCACGCATTCTCAGATTGAACTATGAGACAGAAGCTATTGGCTACTGGCTATTGAGCTTCCTTTTTCTAGTCCCGTCGTACGTGTTGTACGTCACCGCATTATAAACGATCGTAATTTGGTGTGACCGTGTGTAGGCAAGACAGCTTGAGCCGAATTCCGTCGGAATTCCATCGGGAAAACCATCAGAGCTTTTTCCGATGAGAATTCCAAACGTGTGTACGCGGCATAATAGTTGATAACATGAGAATTATGCTGACTGTTGTTTATTTAGGCGAAAAATATCATTTGGCATAATAATTTGTACACATTGATTTTTTTTTCACCAAAGAAATGTAGCAGAATACTTTTTAGCCCAAACTTATGAAGAAAAATTATTTATTTGCAAAATTCTATAACAGAAACACATAAAAACACTTTTTTTTTTATTTTTATTTTTTTTAATTGTCACTCTTTTTTTTCTTATCATAAATACACAAAACATGTAACTCAAACTAAAAAGTCCACTTTTTATGTATAGCAGTGCATGCACATTTTTTTCAAAACTTGCGTAGAAGTTCAATTCAGTGTTCAGGAGATAGGGTGCTCTGTTCTATCCACTTGCTTTGTGATTGAAACACAGCTTCCACCATATAGATCACCACTTGTGGAACAAAGGACGGCCCCCTATGGGGATGCACTCACCGAACATATGAAACCAATAAGCCTTCAAAATGCTATTGCAGTTTTCTCCTTTTACCACCAGTTATCTCCTTTGTTGGAAATCGGCTTTCACATATAGGAAACAAAAATGCCCAGACATGGCATAATACTGTATGACAATATTTATTATGTAAAAGCAAAATCTGTATATGCGTACCAAGTGGAAAACTGTTTAAGCGTTTAAAAATACTGTGCCTTATTCCGCTGAGTCGAATCCGTCCGAGGAGAGACGATCGTTTACAACGTGCACCTAAAAGTGTGTGCTTCCGTATTTCCTCGGATCGTTGGAACGCAGGGATTGAGGCGCACTTGTCACTTCCGGTATAGTTACACCCTGACGCGTTTCGTCATTTCCGACTTCATCTGAGGGCGTAACTAAAGGTACCGGAAGTGTTCTTTTATTACCGTCATTAACCAATCAAAACCGAATGCCACATGATCTGCGGGGCACTGCACCAATCACAAGCCACCCACAGGACTTAACTGTACCGCGGGTAGTTACGAACGGCGCAGACCAACCGCAGAGTGCAGCAATCTGTAGATTTATCTGCACCATGTTCAAACAATATGCATCAAATAACATGTTACTATTATTAATATACACTGCATAAATCACCGATCTACGAGTTGTTCATATTTAGGCTGGGTTCACACTGCTGCGGGGGGAGATCCGGATGTGATTCGCACCGCAAATCACATCCGATCTCCGTAGCGATGCGAGTTCAGCCATACAGATAGTATAGCTGAATTCGCATCGCTCCCGCAGCAAACTTGCACGGGACCCTTTTTTTGGTCCGCAACAGAATCGGATCGCATGGGGGTTCACACCATGCGATCCGATTCCTGTGCGAGTCGGCAGATCGCACTGCGATATGCGGACGGATCTGGGGGTGTCATTAACATATCATTGACACTCCCAGCCGTCCGCATAGGGCAGTGTGAACTGCCAGCGGGAGTCATGCGATGCGGGAAAACGCCGTGGATTCGCGGCGTTCCCGCATCGCAGCGGTGTGAACCCGGCCTTAAGGATAATTAAACATCATATATAGTTATCTTACCAAGGTACAGTTAGTCTTCATATATGACTGTCCGTATACAACTACACTTTTATCCACATACAAATACAATTCGACTCTTTTTTTTCTTTTTAGCAAACAATAGAAATCTCAGTGGTGATTCAATAAAAAATCTCTAAAAGCTCTATTTGTGTGAACAAAATGATATAAATGAATTGAGTACAGTGTTGCATGACCGCGCAATTGTCATTCAAAGTGCAACTGCCCTGAAAATTGGCCTGGGCAGGAAGTGGTTAAAATGTTTCGTCCTTCCGATGCCCCCCTACACCTATATTTATACATTAGTACATCAGGCGGTATATGGAGCTGTGTGTGTTTTCTACTTTTTAGTGGAGCTGCTCATGAAACAAAAATTTTCTTTTATATTTTTTTTTTTTTTTTATGATAGCATCGAGTTTGGAAAGTAAAATAAATTATCCTATTATCTGGCAGGGCTATTTTAGCATGCCGTCCTCTCTTATCTTCCTTTGGTGTATGCAAGATAAAACTTTACAATTTCCATTTGGATATTGGAACATAATGCGCATAATGAAACACTCGGCTGGCTGCATGTTGAAACTCCTTGCTGCCGTGTACCGCGCCGGCTCGTCTCATAAACAAAACCAAATAATATCGAAGAACAAGTCGAATATTAGCGTGCCTCCGAATCCTGCGTGGCCCATCCTTGTAAAACGACCAGGCGAGGATAAATTGGATGCAGGAAATGAGAACGCTTCCAAAGCACACTATCATTTGACCGTGATCTGGAAGCCGACAGTCTACATACCAATAATTAGAAAATGCAATGATTATCATTTCAGAAAAAAAAAAAAAAAAAAACTAACCAAATGCATACAGTTCAGATTTTTCAAGCTATGCCATTTAACCACTTCAATACCGGGCACTCTGACTCCCTTCCTGGCCAGGCCAATTTTCAGCTTTCAGCACCGTCACACTTTGCATGACAATTACTCAGTCATGCAATACTGTACCCTAATATAGCACTTTCTTTTGGTGGTATTTATTCACCACTGTTTTTTTTTTCTTGTTTTTTTTGTGAATTAAACAAAAGTTTGAAAAAAAAAAAGTATTTTCTTAGTTTATGTTATAATTTAACTATAAGGTATAATATAACTTATATTTTGCAAATAAGTAATGTTTCTACTTCACTGATGTGCATTGATGAGGCTGCACTGATGGGTACTGATGAGACTGCACTGATGGGCACTAATGAGGCTGCACTGTTGAGGCTGCACTGATGGGCACTGATAAGACTGCACTGGTGGGCACTGATGAGGCTGCACTGATGGGCACTGATAGTAATGCACTGATGGGCACCAATGAGGCCGCACTGATGTGCGCTGATGGCACTGCACTGGCGGACACTAGTGAGGCTGCACTGATGTGCTCTGATGAAGCTGTGCTGATGGGCAATGATGAGGCTGCACTGATGGGCAATGATGAGACTGCACTGATGGGCACTGATGAGGCTGCACTGATAAGCACTGATAAGACTGTACTGATGGGCACTAATAAGGCTGCACTGATGTGCCCTGATGAAGCTGCACTGATGAGCACTGATACAGGGGCACTGCTGAGGTTGCACTGATAGGCACTGGTAAGACTGCACTGATATGGGCACTAATAAGGCTGCACTGATGTGCCCTGTTGAAGCTGCACTGATGAGCACTGATAAAGGGGCGCTGCTGAGGCAGCACTGATAGGCACTAATGGGGAGGCACTGACGAGGCTTCATTGATAAGGCAGCACTGATGGGCACTAATGGGTGACACTGATAAGCTGCTTTAAAAGGGCACTGATAGGGCTGCACTGATAATTGGTGCACTGTTAATCAGTGCCTTTATCATCAGTGTAAACAATGCACTCACTGTACTCTGTCAGATTGGCTCTCCTTTCCTCATGGACTGTCTCTGTGTAAGGAAAGGAGAGCCAATCATCATCAAGTCTGTTTACATGTAACCAGCTGTTATTGGACACAGCTGATCACATGGCAAGAAGCCACTGTGATTGACCCTTTACACCTACAGTATCTATGATCTGTTCTGTCCAAAGCACACAGCGGTCACAGAGTGAACCCTAGGGGGCGTGCGGAAGTCCTGCATGTTGAAGGACGTCCATGGAGGTCCTCCCAGAATTGAAGGCCCATGATGCGGCCATTTTTCAAATTGGTTAATTTGGTTAAAGTCGAATTTCAGGCAATTTCCGATTTTTCTCTGCTACAGTTATGTAATACTTACAAGGTCTTGTCCTTCCCCCAGCCGCAACTGGGGAGTGGCAAAAATAGGTAGCTGAGCTGAAATTCCTCCCCCCCCCCCCCCCCCCTTAGCTACCTATCTGAATTTTACCATTGTGGTCTGACAATCGCTGCCAGTCAAACTTGCCTATTGAGTTTAGTTGAGTGGCACCACGACGGTTGGACAAATGGTTGGCTTGAGGTTGCGGCGTGGTGGCAACTTATATAAAAAAAAAAAACTAAGCAAAAAAATAAATAAAACAGGCTTCAGAAGTCGGCAGCAGAGCTTTTTGAATGTCTGCCAGCCGCTGATACTGTATACCGCCCTCTGAAAAGCAATCCACTGCAAATGTGAAAGAAGCCTAACATGGAGCACATCTTTCTGATCGGATCAGACATTTCCAAACATACTCATTGCAGTGCGCTTACTGTCTGTTAGGTACAAAAGTCTGGCTTTGTTTTTTGTTTTGTTTTATTTAATTTTTAGTTTTTTGTTTTTTATTCAGTAAATCTATATTTCTACTCCCATGAGTTACATAATGGCTTTAGAATGTCTCATCCCGATTGATGGCGATGATTTTTTTATTTTTTTTTGAGGTTACAAATAACAATAGCAAACAGATCTTTGAAATGTAATGGAAGTAATCATCATGGGCTCCTCTCCATCATCTATTACACACCACTGTGCACATCACAGCAACAAAACAACATTGTACAAAATGTATCCTTTATGTATAAACCTGATGAGCTCCACTGTGCACAACAAGCAAAACATACAAAGTATCCTTCTCAAATATCAACATCAAATGTTAATAAATATCAGACTTGTATCAACAATCCGAGTCTTCTTAGCCCCTGTACACACGGTCGGAGATTTCCACAACCAAATCCGTCGGATTCTGCCCGTCGGATTTTACCCGTCGGATCTTGTCCAAAACTGTTGCATACACACGGTCGGACAAAGTTGGCGAAAAATCCAATCATTCAGAACGTGATGACGTAATTTCGTTACGATGGGACTACGTTCAGGCTAGTAGCCAATAGCTTTGATGTAGGAATTTGATCTGAGCATGCGTGGCACTTGGTCCGATCAAAATGCTCTACACATGATCGGATTAGGTCCGACCGGCCCAGTTGGTCGGGAAATATTTCCAACATGTTGGAAAATTGGGTCAGACGGAGATTCGGATGGAATCAGTCCGATGCAGACCACACACAGTCGGATTATCCGACGACACGGTCCGATAGGACACATTCCGACGGATTCTCCGACCGTGTGTACAAGGCTTAAGAACTTCTCCTCCTCCTCTGTATAATCCACTTCAAGGAATAATACTTTACAAATCAGGATGTGACCCAAAGTAATTCGAAAAAGTCAAACAAAAATACATTAAAATACAGTTTAACCACTTGCCAACTGGGCCCTTTTACCCCATTCCTGCCCAGGCCAATTTAAAGTTTTCAGCGATGTCACACCCATATGACATTTGTATCATTTTTTTCACACAAATAGAGCTTTCTTTTGGTGCGGTTTGATCAGTTTGGGTTTTTTATTTTTTGCTAAACAAACAAATAATGACCCAAAATTTTGCAATCAGGTAATTTTTTCTCCTTCACTGATGTGCACTGATGAGGCTGCTCTGATGGGCACAATAATAGGTGGCACTGATAGGTGTCACTGATGGGTAATGATAGGTGGCACTGAAGGGCACTGATAGGCAGCACTGATAGGTGGAAGTGATGGGCACTGGTAGGTGGCACTGATGGGCACTGATAGACTGCACTGATGGGAACTGATAGACTGGACTGATGCGGTGGAACTGAAGGGCACAGATAGGCAGTACTGATAGGTGTCACTGAGGGGTACTGATAGGCACTGGTAGGCGGCACTGATGGCCACTGGTAGGCGACACTGATGGGCACTGATAGGCAACACTGATAGGTTTCACTGATGTGCACTGGTAGGTGGCACTGATGGGCACTGGTAGACTGCACTGATGGGCACTGATAGGTGGCACTGAAGGGCACTGATGAGCAGCACTGATGGGTACTGATAGGCACTGGTAGGCAGCACTGATGGTCACTGGTAGGTGGCACTGATAGGTGAAACTGATGAAGAGTCACTAATTGGCAGCACTGGTGGGCACTGATTGGCAGCACTGATAATCAGGACACTGATAATCAGTGCCCTGATTATCGCTGCCAATGTCCCTTCAATACAAAGTGGTTATCGGCTCGCCTCATGCTGGCAGCGTGAGGAAAGGAAAGCCGATAACCGGCTTGTGTTTACTTCAGTGATCAGCTGTGATTGGAAACAGCTGAGCATGTGGTAAAGGGCCAGTGTGATTGGCCCTTTACCCTGATCTGTGATCAGCTGAGTCCGAAGGTGAAGCACGTGGGTGGCGCGATCGCGGGAAGATGTCAATAGATGCCCTTCTGGCAAAGTAAGCCTGCACTGTAGCCGTCATTCGGCTATAGCACAGGTGGGAAGGGGTTAAATTAAAAAACATGTTGTACTAATCTGCCCTGTGCAGTGGTTTTGCACAGAGCAGCCCTGATCCTTCTCTTCTGGGGTCCCCCACTGGCGTTTCCAGCGCCCCCTTGCCAAGTGTCCCATAGCAAGCTGCTTTCTCTGGGGACACTTGTACGTGCTCGCTCCTCAATCGACTCTGTGTCTCCATTGACATGCAGAGTGTGGTCCAGCCCCTCCCCCCAATCTCCCCTAACTTGCTGTGATTGGCAACAGGCTCTCGCTGCTTTCTCTCTGTCCAATGAGGAGAGAGAGACGGGGGGGGTTCCCCTAATACATAGAAAATTGTTGTAAACTCACTTATACCCAATGAAGTGACCGGCCTCAGGTGATGCACAGAGATAAAACAAATTCTCCTACATAAGTTGTGCCTTTTTATCCACAGTTGTCTCTCCCATAATTTAATTCAAAGTGCAAAATTTACTATAATATAAATTAATAAATGAATAAAACATTTCCAGTATATCTACAGTGGTGTGAAAAAGTGTTTGCCCCCTTCCTCATTTCCTGTTCCTTTGCATGTTTGTCACACTAAAGTGTTTCGGAACATCAAACCAATTTAAACAATAGTCAAGGACAACACAAGTAAACACAAAATGCAATTTGTAAATGAAGGTGTTTATTATTAAAGGTGAAAAAAATCCAAACCATCATGGCCCTGTGTGAAAAAGTGATTGCCCCCCTTGTTAAAACATACTATAACTGTGGTTGTCCACACCTGAGTTCAATTTCTCTAGCCACACCCAGGCCTGATTATTGCCACACATGTTCACAATCAAGGCATCACTTAAATAGGAGCTGCTTGACACAGTAAGGTCCAACAGAAGATCCTTAAAAGCTACACATCATGCCGAGACCCAAAGAAATTCAGGAACAATTGAGAAAGAAAGTAATTGAGATCTATCAGTCTGGAAAGGGTTATAAAGCCATTTCCAAAGCTTTGGGAATCCAGCGAACCACAGTGAGAGCCATTATCCACAAATGGCGAAGACATGGAACAGTGGTGAACCTTCCCAGGAGTGGCCGGCCGCCCAAAATTACCCCAAGAGCGCAGCGACGACTCATCCAAGAGGTCACAAAAGACCCCACAACAACGTCCAAGGAACTGCAGGCCTCACTTGCCTCAGTTAAGGTCAGCGTTCATGCCTCCACCATCAGGAAAAGACTAGGCAAAAATGGCCTGCATGGCAGAGTTCCAAGGAGAAAACCACTGCTGAGCAAAAAGAACATCAAAGCTCGTCTCAATTTCTCCACAACACATCTTGATGATTCCCAAGACTTTTGGAACAACATTCTGTGGACCGATGAGACAAAAGTGGAACTCTTTGGAAGGTGTGTGTCCAAGTATATCTGGCGTAGAAGGAACACTGCATTTCAGAAAAAGAACATTATACCAACCGTGAAATATGGTGGCGGTAGTGTGATGGTCTGGGGCTGTTTTGCTGCTTCAGGACCTGGAAGACTTGCCATGATAAAAGGAACTATGAATTCTGCTGTCTACCAAGAGATCCTGAAGGAGAATGTCCGACCATCTGTTCATGTACTCAAGCTGAAACGAACTTGGGTTCTGCAGCAGGACAATGATCCTAAACACACCAGCAAGTCCACCACCGAATGGCTGAAGAAAAACAAAATGAAGACTTTGGAGTGGCCTAGCCAAAGTCCTGACCTGAATCCTATTAAGATGTTGTGGTATGACCTTAAAAAGGCCGTTCATGCTCGAAAACCCTCTAATGTAACTGAATTAGGACAATTCTGCAAAGATGAGTGGGCCAAAATTCCTCCAGGACGCTGTAAAAGCCTCATTGCACGTTATCGCAAAGGCTTGGTTGCAGTTGTTGCTGCTAAGGGTGGCCCAACCAGTTATTAGGTTTAGGGGGCAATCACTTTTTCACACAGGGCCATGATGGTTTGGATTTTTTTTCACCTTTAATAATAAACACCTTCATTTACAAATTGCGTTTTGTGTTTACTTGTGTTGTCCTTGACTATTGTTTAAATTGGTTTGATGTTCCGAAACACTTAAGTGTGACAAACATGCAAAGGAACAGGAAATGAGGAAGGGGGCAAACACTTTTTCACACCACTGTATCTATCTATATATATATATATATACCATTGTTTGTAGATGCTATATCTTCTGTGCAAACCAATCAATATACGCTTATTGGGATTTTTTTTTACCAAAAATATGTAGCGGAATACGTATTAGCCTAAATTTATGAAGACATTTTATTTTATTTTTTATTTTTTATAAGATATGTTTTATACCAGAATGTAAAAAATATATATTTTTAAATTAACGGTCTGTTTTCATTTATAGCGCAAAGAATAAAAAGCCCAGAGATGTTCAAATACCACCAAAAGAAAGCTCTATGTATGTGAAGGGCAGCACCGAGGAGGAGTTAAAGGTTCATATACACTATAAGAAAATTGGGCGAGAATTTTCATCCAAAGACTTTTCATACGATTTTTGTATAGCATGTACACAACTTTAGACAGCCGATTCTGACTTTTCGTCCGAAAATTCCCAAAAGGGACAAACTCCAAAAATTTTCTCGTACAGGAACAGAGCAAACGATTTTTATTTAACCTCTTGGTGTACACGCTATAGTCGAATGATGGCTGCGGTGCAGACCTGAATTTCCGGGAGGCCGTCTTACAACGGCCTTCCCTTTGCATGCCACCTGCCATTGCCAGTGCCCACCAGTGGCACCTATCAATGCCCATGAGTGCCACGTATCAATGCCCACAAGTGCCACCTATAAAATCCCACCAGTGGTGCCAATCAGTGCCTTATCAGTGCCACCTAGCAGTGCTGCCTATAAGTGTAACCTACCATTGCCGATCAGTGCCCATTATTGCTACCCATCAATGCCCATCACTGCCACCCATCAGTGCCCATTACTCCCACCCATCAGTGCCCATCACTGCCAGCTATCAGTGCCACCTATTAGTGCCACCTATCAATGCCCTTCAGTGCCACCCATCAGTGGCACCTCTGTGCCGCCTATCAGTGCCCACCAGTGCCGCCTATCAGTGCCCACCAGTGCCACCTTATCAGTGCCCATCAGTGCAGCCTATCTGTGCCCATCAGTGCAGCTTCATCAGTGTACATCAATGAAGGAGAAAAATGACCTGTTTGCAAAATTTTATAACAAAATATAAAATAATCCCTAGAAAAATGTATCATAAATCTCTTACTCTACACTTAATTAACGCAGCAAAAATGTGTATTTCAGCTCTATGGAACATTACTACTCCCCCATCCATTCTGGATTGATTTAATCGTATAGAAAAAATTCAATGCATGGAAGAATTGATTCATCAAGCGAATGATACTACTGATATCTTTAGGAAGATTTGGGATTCTTGGAATTGCTTTTGTAAATCCTCTGACTATGCGCAATTATCCTTACGATCATTTTGCGAATCTTTATTGTCATATACTGCATTTTGATATTTAAAGTTCCTATTTAATTTATTTATTTATTTTTCTTAAATGCATGTCCATTTTATTTCTGCTTATTGTAAGTTTGTATTGTTATTTTATTGTTCCATTATATATATATATATTTTTTTTTATTTACTCTTGTATACCACAATAAAAATTTATTGCAAAAAAAACAAAACAAAAAAATATCAAATTTATATCTATATCTATATCTATATCTATATATATATATCTATATATCTATATCTATATCTATATATATATATCTATATATATATATATATATATATATATATATATATATATATATATATATATATATATATATATATATATATATATATATATATATATATATATATTTTAAATTTGGACTTTTTAAAATTTTTAACAAATAATAAAACCACAGAGGGAATCAAATACCACCAAAAGAAAGCCCTATTTGTGGAGAAAAAATCATAAAAATGTAATTTGGGTACAGTGTTGCATGACTGCGCAATTGTCAAAGTGCATCAGCGCTGAAAGCTGAAAATTGGTCGGGGGGGGGGGGGTGTTCGGTGGCCAGTAAGCAAGAGATTAAATGAAAATCGTTTGTTCTGTTCCCGTACGAGAAAAACTTTGGAATCAGCTGTCGAAACTTGTGTGCACACTATACGAAAATCGATTGAAAAAGTCTTTGGACGAAAATGTCCGCCTGATTTTCTTATAGTGTGTCTTTAAATTTTGAAGCCAATGTTGCTTTTTTTTTTATTTAAAAAGTGCTGTGCGGTGTATTTCTCTTTTTTTTTTTTTCTCCTTGAATGGACTTTAGCAACAAAATAAGTCAGGAATTTTTTTGCACTTTTGTATTTTTTTTTTTTTTTTTAACCAACCCCTTCAAGAGTTAACGAAAATTAGAAAAAAAAAAGGAATCGTCTTAATCAAGAAAATAACATGAAATTTGTTTCCCAATTTCATGCTTTAAAACGTTGAAGTGATCCTTACTACTTAACGCTAATTGCCTCCACTTAATGGTTTAATTTAAATGTATGCTTCCTGTCTGTTTGTTTAATGTCCTAATTCCAAATTGACAAACTAGGGGATACAGTTATCATCTGCATCCCGGTAATTAAACTGTCAGATGCTCATAAGAAATATCTGGAATCATCGCGGTGGGATTTAATCACTTGTATAAGTAGCATTCCGAGGAGGACCGTCTCGTTTTTTTTTTTTTGGGACATGAAATACAGCAGATTTAGTTAATAGGATAATGGAGTTTTGATAAGTTTAAAAATAAATAAGCATTTGAATGGAGTCCTTCTCCTTTGTCTATTGATATACTCTGAAGCAGGCTCGGAGTTCTGCAGATGATCCGCACCTGGCTGTCGTCCTCAAATACGTCCCACCCTCCAATCCACTAGATGAGGGTGCACGCCCCTACGCACCAAGGCCACTTAACTAAAACCTAACCTATATTGTAAATCATAAAAGGTATGTAAATGACCATAACAGGTATACCTATAGGGTGAGGTCCAGTGGCGGCTGGTGTTTTTTTTTTCTGGGGGGGGCGTGCGGAAAACAACCATTTCCCAACAGGGCCGACAGTGGATTGGCACTAGCACAACACAACTACCAGCTACCCCCTCCCCCCCCACGCAAGCACTAACACCCCCTCCACCACTCGCTGTCCACCGCTGCAGGCGGTAAGAGCAGCGTTTGGAGCTGCTGTGGTCATCTCCAGTGTCCTCTCCTCTCTGCTCCTCCCGGTGCTAGGTATCCAATAGGCTCGCCTGATGTTTTGGCCAATCGGGAAATGAGTTTCCCATACCTGCTTCCCGATTGGCCAGGAGGAGGATCAGTGTTGCTCCTGGAGGGCTCAGGACGCATGCTCTGCAACCCGAGCCCACGCTATTTTTAAGCTTATTGAGGCTCTGGCTCTAATCTGGTGCTTCAAAAAATAAAAATAAATCCAGGCCGCTGTAATTCATGTGCCTGGTGACCCGTAAGGGGCCGAACACATGAATAGGGGGTGGCCGTCGAAATCCGCTGCATATAGGGGGTGGAGAGGAGAGAGGGGGCAGCGCCCAGGTGCCCCTAATGGACTGGCCACCATCGGTGAAGTCAATGCCACTATATATATGGACCAATGTTCTATCTCTCTGTGGTAATATTAACATCTACCAAGTTTAATTGGTGAAACGTCTCTTGATATATCCGGTGGATATAAAAAGTCTACACACCCCTGTTATAATATCAGGTTTCTGTAATGTAAAAAAATGAGGCACAGATCAATAGATAGAACTTTTTCCACCTTTAATGTGACCTACAAACTGAACAACTCAATTTAAAAATGAACTAAAATCTTTTTGGGGGAGGGGGAATAAAAATATAAAACTAAAATAAATAATGCGGTTGCATAAGTGTGCACACCCTGTTATAACTGGGGATGTAGCCTTGTTC
Organism: Lithobates pipiens; assembly: GCF_037356315.1. NCBI lineage: Eukaryota > Metazoa > Chordata > Amphibia > Anura > Ranidae > Lithobates > Lithobates pipiens. The sequence continues at coordinate 244,915,495 of NW_027507685.1, forward strand.
AGAATTAAGCAATCACATTCAAACTCATGTTGAATAGGAGTCAGCGCACACCTGCCATCATTTAAAGTGGTTGTAAACCCTCCCCCACAACTTTGTCCCATGTAAATCAGCATAAAAAACCCTAATGAACACTGCTTGTAGATATCTCCTTACTTAGTATTGTTGTAATCCTTGTAGTTCTGTAGAATGAAGTCACTGAGCATGCCCAGATCTCCCCGGATTTAAGGCACACTCTCTATGTCTTATCTATCTGTTATCAGGACTTCCTACAGCACAACACTGAACTCTGCTAATCACTCAGAGCTTCCTCCTACACACCATGTGACCACGTGTCCTCACATACAGTCTAAACTGTGCCGGTACAGTTAATTAGCGAGTTCGCTGAGGGAGCAAAGTGCTGAGACAATGCAACAAAAGGATAAATTTAAGTTCTGCTCCGTCGGTCTTGGATTCTTTGGTTTTTCTCTTTTATGGCTGGTTTTCAACATTATTTCCTTTCTTTTTTTTTTTGCCATTGTGTGCCAAACACAATGACACAGTGGTGGAGATCCAAAAAGGACACGGCCCCATTGTAAAGCCCGAATGCGTCCATGACTACAATATGTACATGGGGGAGTGGATTCAAATGATCAGATGCTGCAGCCCTATTTATAAACCAGAAAGTCCCATTATTGGTACAAGAAAGTTGCGTTTCGACTGTTTCACATGGCCCTTTTTAATTAGTTGGTCTGCTACCAAAAAGCAACTCAAAATCAACAAATCACCTACCTCAAGTATATTGAAGATATCGTCACTGCCCTCATTTACCAACAAGGTCCCGCCCCAGGAAGCATTCGCTCTGATAGTGTGAGTCGACTTCACGAGCAACACTTTCTCTATAACAGGGGTAGGGAACCTATGGCTCTCGAGCCAGATGTGGCTCTTTTGATGGCTGCATCTGGCTCTCACCTCTCAATCCGCGGATTGCGTGCCGATCTGTGGATTGAGCCCATATGAAAGGCTGCAGCTGCAGCTTTGGCCTAGCTCTGGAGCTGCGGCCATCTTGGTACACCCGGCGGCGGCCTAGGTGAGCGGCGTGCTGACATCATCATCACCCGCCTCAACTGCTCGTGGATTTGCCTGCCTGTGTAGTGGTAAGCAAGCAGACAATCGTAGGGGAGATGTGGATATTACAGTGGGGGAGATGACGTGGATATTACAGTTATAACTGAAATTAGTCGATTAATCGATAAAAAAAAAAAAAGTGTTTTAAACATATTGTATGGCTCTCGCGGAATTACATTTTAAAATATGTGGCATTCATGGCTCTCTCAGCCAAAAAGGTTCCCTACCCCTGCCCTATAACATTTCCCCTGCAGAATCTGGAAGAAGATGCCAAAAGAAATGCTGTGTATGCAGAAAAGGAAGAGTAAGAAGAGATACCAGCTCTTATTGTCCCCAATGTCCCTCCCAACCTGGCCTGTGCATTGGAGATTGCTTAAAAAATTATCATACATACATCCAATATTAGTTCCCCTTAATATTAACAGACTGCCATTTCCCAATGTGCCTGCTACCATGTTACTACCTTCCATGTTATTTAACTGACCCTGGCCTGTTTACCGACAATGTCTTTGCTTACCGATTTAAACCACCTTTCTGACTTCCACGCACACCGACCTTGGCCTGTTAATCGACCATGTTTTTGCCTGCCACTTGGACTGATCTTTTGACCATCTACTTTAGTACACAGGGGTCTCACATATGTGAGGGGCTTCAGAATAACGTTCTGAGTAGAGAAAAACTGTTTTTCGTTTTCTGTGCTCCCAGAACAGAGTCTGGTTGCCCGGAGGCTTCAAAGCGATTTCGGTGGGAGAAGCCTCTACCCTGTCCCCATGGCCCTAAGTTTGATGGTCCTTCCTGCTGCCTGGACCAATACTTTGGCTGTGCTGACCATATTGCTGCCTGTAATGACCCATGACATTATGGACCATGTTTCTTCCTGCTGCTTAGACCAATACTTTGGCTGTGTTGACCATATAATGTAATAGAAAGTCCCATCTCTGGCGCTGCCATTGGACAACTGTTCTGTCCATTAAAGGTGGTGGGACTTTCTATTAAAGAGGCCGCCCTCTAAACAAGAGATTCTGCTGTAGGTAATCTTTGGTGCTCGTGAGTGCATTCCTGGCAGTGGTGCTGCAGTCCTGGCAATGGCGAGTGCATTCCCGGCAATGATGAGTGCATTCCTGGCAATGATGAGTGCATTCCTGGCAATTGTGGTGCATTCCTGTCAATGGTGGGTGCATTCCTGACAATGATGGGTGCATTCCCAACAATGATGGGTGCATTCCCAACAATGGTGGGTGTATTCCTGGCAATGGTGAGTGCCTTACTGGCAATGGTGAGTGCATTTCTGGCAATGGTGCTGCATTCCTGGCAATGGTGAGTGCATTCCTGGCATCGTTGGGAGTAAACAATATCATAGGCTTGGTGGTTAGTGGGAATAAAAAAAAAACAACATCTGGTGTCAGTGGAAGGAAAAGTGCCCCATCATTGGTGTTAGTGGAAGGAATAGTGCCCCATCCCTGGTGTCAGTAGGAGGAATAGTACCCCATAATTGGTGACTGTGACAGACACACCCGGGACAGGGGCTTTTGGAGGGGACTCAATGCTAGGTGCTCTTTGTGAGCTGTATGTCTGGGGACACTTGAGGTGGTGTTACTTTAGATTCAGGTCCATGTCCCCCAAGACACACAGGCTCTGGGGACCCTGTATCAAAGACTATTCTTGGTTATTAATTCTTAGCAATATATGATCATTGAAAGAGCTGATCACATTGACCTCCGGAAACGGACTGTCTGGTCACGTAGGCTGCCTTAAGTGCTGTGTTAATTAACATGTTAATTATATAATTGTCTTTTAAGATGTTTCTAAAGGGGGGGGGGGGGGAGTATCCACGAGCCAGCCCTACCTCGTTATCTATCAATTGGTGTTGGTGGGAGGAATAGAGCCCCATTATTAGTGTCAGTGGAAAGAATAGTGCCCCATCATTGGTGTCAGTGGGAGGAATAGTATCTCATTATTGGTGTCAGTGGGAGAAATAGAACCCCGTCACTGGTGTTAGTGGGAGGAATAATGCCTCCTCATTGGTGTCAGTGGGAGGAATAGTGCCCCATCATTGGTGTCAGTGGGAGTAATAATGCACCATCATTGGTGTCAGTGGGAGGAATAGCGCCCCATCATTGGTGTCAGTGGGAGGAATAGTGCCCCATCATTGGCGTCGGTGGGAGGAATAGTGCCTTGTATCAGTGGAAGGAATGGTGCGCCAAGGACCAGATAAAGGCAAGCAAAGGGCCACATAAGCAGTTTGGAGGCCCCAGAGCTAGAACATAGGCAGGGTTTAAAAGATAAACAAGCTGCATACTCGTATATAGCATACCTTAAGCGATTTCACTTTAAGCTGTAGACACATGGCAAAAAAAAAAAAGAAAGGAAATAATGTTGAAAACCAGCCATAAAAGAGAAAAACCAAAGATTCCAAGACCGACGGAGCAGAACTTAAATTTATCCTTTTGTTGCATTGTCTCAGCACTTTGCTCCCTCAGCGAACTCGCTAATTAACTGTACCGGCAGCCAGGGTTGCTGGGATGACGTTGGCGTGCCCGTGTTATTTAAAATAATCGCGGTGATCCTGCAGAATTAGTCTGCTTTCCATCGCCCTGGTATAAGAGCTGTAAAATTAAAACAGAGTTAATGAAGCCTGGGCTCCCTAGGAATACGTGTAATAATATTTTCTTATTTTATAGCAATTATACCTAAGCATGAATCCTCCAAGAATAGCCTATTAATTTGCACTGCATTCATTTCTTTACATTTTTACCATGTGAAATTAAACATATATTTATTCAGTCTGCTAATATCCAGGTGTGGACTCGACGGTGTGACAGAAATCTAAATTATAGTTAGGCATCAAGTAAATCTTTTTAATGAGAAATATTTCTTAACTATTGATAATATTGTCACTGATAGATAACAGAATCAGATTAACTAAAACTCTTTAAGATTAATATTTAAAGCTGAAATTTAGGTATATATAAAAGACACAAATTAATGCAGTTCTTTAATAATGAACTATATATTTATATATATTTAGTGCTATCCGTATACAGTATATTCATTTAAATATAACAGTGGAGAAGGATGAACTAACAGAAATGAGAACTACGCAAAATATATTATTAAAATAATAATGTTGAATAAATGATTGTATGTTATTGTTTATTTTATATTATTATTAATATCATCATCAATATTATTGTATTTGATTAAAAAAATATATATACACAAACACAGACTATACATACACACTGTATTACCAAAAGTATTGGGATTCCTGCCTTTACATGCACATGAACTTTAATGGCATCCCAGTCTTAGCCCTTGTACACACAGTCGGAGAATCCGTCGGAATGTGTCCTATCGGACCGTTTTGTCGGATAATCCGACTGTGTGTGGTATGCATCGGACTGTTTCCGTCTGAATATCCGTCGGACCAAATTTTCCAACTTGCTGGAAATATCTTCCGACAAACTGGTCTGATAGGACATACTCCGATCATGTGTAGAGAATTCCGATCGGACAAAGTGCCACGCATGCTCAGATCAAATTCCTACACCAAAGCTATTGGCTACTAGCCTGAACATAGTCCCATCATAACGAAATTACGTCATCACGTTCTGAAAGATCAGATTTTTCGACAACTTTGTCCGACCGTGTGTATGCAACAGTTTCGGACAAAATCCAATGGATTTGGTTGTCGGAATCTCCGACCGTGTGTACAAGGGCTTAGTCTGTAGGGTTCAATATGCTTCAGCTCTCTGGGAAGGCTGTCCACAAGGTTTAGGAGCGTGTCTATGGGAATGTTTTCTTCCAGAAGTGCATTTGTGAGGTCAGGCACTGATGTGGATGAGAACGAGAAGGCCTGGCTCCCAGTCTCTGCTCTAATTCATTCCAAATGTGTTCTATCGGGTTGAGGTCAGGACTCTGTGCAGGCCAGTCAAGTTCCTCCACCCCAAACTTACTCTTTTATGTTTTTATGGACCTTGCTTTTACACTGGTCCAAATCATTTAGTGGAGGGGAAATTATGGCGTGGGGGGTTGTTTTTCAGGGGTTGGGCTTAGCCCCTTAGTTCCAGTGAAGGGAACTCTTAAGGCGTCAGCATACCAAGACATTTTGGACAATTTCATGCTCCCAACTTTGTGGAAACAGTTTAAGGATGGCCCCCTCCTGTTCCAGCATGACTGCACATGAGTGTACAAAGCAAGGGTGGGCCAACTCAATATTGAACCCTGCGGACTAAGACTGGGATGCCATTAAAGTTCATGTACGTGTAAAGGCAGGTGTCCCAATACTTTTGCCAATATACTGTGTATATTTAATTGTATTATATTATATTATTTTTGGGCAATTTTCCCTTTTGCCCCCTAAATCCAGAATTCAGCTTTAAGGATTAGATCTGTTTCAAGCACCACTTTATGCATTGATGTCACCCCTTTAGACTTGGGTTCATCCAGCCAGTATGGTCACCTACAGAATAAGCACCCTCCACAGATAGCTTAACTCTCCAATAAGACACAGAAGTTTAAGCCAACAATTTTACTTTCTAAACTGCAGTACATGGGATATTCACTGGTTGTTTGAAGTGTAAAGAGATGTAGCAAGGTGCGAGCTACTATGAAATGGAAGAGAGAGGACACATTGCAAAAAGGATCCTTTCTAAAGAGCAGAGGATCTTGGGACCAGTAGTCTTGCAACTAACATCTACTGAAGCCCATTTAGAGCTACAAATCCTAGTGAGCTGAACCAAGAATGGATTCTGGAATAGTCTATAAATTTGACTATGACTGTCAGGCTCACTCTCTTAGCCAAGGAACATCAAAGAGGCTGGTCAGGCACAACGGTTCCTGCAGCTGCCTGGAGATACAGCAATTCAGCCTCACACCAGAAGCAGTCCTCAGACCCACCTGCTGCACCAGTATCAGAGGTTCAGTGATGCCATGCATCTCCACGCCGAACGTTCATATAGACAGTTGTCCTCAGTGACCATGGCGCATGGAGACATTTGCAACCTTTCGCTGGACCCCGGAAAACGAGGAGAGAATGACCTTGGAGAGCCTATGCTCTCATGCACATTGCTGGATCGAGATGGGCTCAGGTAAGTATAAGGGGGGCTTGGGGAGAGTTGCACCCAGAAGGTTTTTTACCTTAATCCATAGAATGCATTAAGGTTAAATACCTTCTACCTTTAGAACCACTTTAAGGTTGATTTCATCTGAATGCTGCCTTATTATGGGGCATTAACTAGTGTGTGCATAGGAAAAGGTACCCCATGCACAAGCCCTGCCCACATTGTCTGGTGTAGCCTAAGAAGCCCATGGGCTCACAGTCACACACACAGCAAGCAAGGACCACCTGCCACCCAGCCCACATGCCTACCACACCAGAGTCCTTCTTTCAAACAGGATTTGTGGGAGGGCAGTGGCCCAGTCTTTACTCTATATTAACAGAACAAAGACACTGCTAGCAAACACCTTTACCCTCAGTTCAGCTAAGAAGACTTTGTCACCTTAGCTGAACTGATCTGCAGACCTGACTCTATTACCACCTCTCATATCTCAAGTGTTAAAGGGCCCCAATGTTTGCTAGCAGAAGACTTTAGCCTCACATACAAACTGGCTTTTCCCTTCACATATACAAAAAAAAAATCTACCAACCACTCAGGGGTACCTCTCCTCTACTCCTACAGAACCACTACTTTTCCTCCTAATACTGCACCAGTGGCTGTGTGGAGTCTACTTGATCTGTGGCAGCCCAGGTTCCCTTCCTACAACCACTGCTGCACCCTTAGGAAGCACCACTATAATCCATATTGCTTCACCCAGTGGTTTATTATAATCTGTGTTACCATGCCCACTCATTATTATCTGTGTTAATGATACTACTTCTTAATATCTGACTGTGTATTGCTGCAAGCAGATTGTTCTCTATAATTGATTTGAATTACTTTGAAATATTCAATACAACAGCGATGATTGGAATCCATGCTCATTGCCTTTACTTTGTGCTTGGTATTGTGGGTTACCAGGTTACTGAAGTAGTCTTGCAACTAACATCTACTGAAGCCCATTTAGAGCTACAAATCCCAGTGAGCTGAACCAAGAATGGATTCTGGAATAGTCTATAAATTTGACTATGACTGTCAGGCTCACTCTCTTAGCCAAGGAACATCAAAGAGGCTGGTCAGGCACAACGGTTCCTGCAGCTGCCTGGAGATACAGCAATTCAGCCTCACACCAGAAGCAGTCCTCAGACCCACCTGCTGCACCAGTATCAGAGGTTCAGTGATGCCATGCATCTCCACGCCGAACGTTCATATAGACAGTTGTCCTCAGTGACCATGGGGCATGGAGACATTTGCAACCTTTCGCTGGACCCCGGAAAACGAGGAGAGAATGACCTTGGAGAGCCTATGCTCTCATGCACATTGCTGGATCGAGATGGGCTCAGGTAAGTATAAGGGGGGCTTGGGGAGAGTTGCACCCAGAAGGTTTTTTACCTTAATCCATAGAATGCATTAAGGTTAAATACCTTCTACCTTTAGAACCACTTTAAGGTTGATTTCATCTGAATGCTGCCTTATTATGGGGCATTAACTAGTGTGTGCATAGGAAAAGGTACCCCATGCACAAGCCCTGCCCACATTGTCTGGTGTAGCCTAAGAAGCCCATGGGCTCACAGTCACACACACAGCAAGCAAGGACCACCTGCCACCCAGCCCACATGCCTACCACACCAGAGTCCTTCTTTCAAACAGGATTTGTGGGAGGGCAGTGGCCCAGTCTTTACTCTATATTAACAGAACAAAGACACTGCTAGCAAACACCTTTACCCTCAGTTCAGCTAAGAAGACTTTGTCACCTTAGCTGAACTGATCTGCAGACCTGACTCTATTACCACCTCTCATATCTCAAGTGTTAAAGGGCCCCAATGTTTGCTAGCAGAAGACTTTAGCCTCACATACAAACTGGCTTTTCCCTTCACATATACAAAAAAAAAATCTAACACCCACTCAGGGGTACCTCTCCTCTACTCCTACAGAACCACTACTTTTCCTCCTAATACTGCACCAGTGGCTGTGTGGAGTCTACTTGATCTGTGGGAGGTTTCCTTCCTACAACCACTGCTGCACCCTTAGGAAGCACCACTATAATCCATATTGCTTCACCCAGTGGTTTATTATAATCTGTGTTACCATGCCCACTCATTATTATCTGTGTTAATGATACTACTTCTTAATATCTGACTGTGTATTGCTGCAAGCAGATTGTTCTCTATAATTGATTTGAATTACTTTGAAATATTCAATACAACAGCGATGATTGGAATCCATGCTCATTGCCTTTACTTTGTGCTTGGTATTGTGGGTTACCAGGTTACCGAACATTGTCTGTACAATCTATGTCTGAACCTAGAGTGTCAGAACGGTCAAGGTGCTTGCAAGGTCAAGACAATTCCAGGAGACAAGCATCAAAATATTCTTCTCAGCCTTTTTGGCACCCTTCTGAGGGAATGTGAAGAATAAGGGTTAGGGGGTCTAAGGATTAAAGTAACTAGCCCAAACATACAAGGAAGCTGGATTATACCATAATCAAATACAGAAACAACAAGTTGTAGTTACACTGAATTGCCTCTAGATGTCAGTACCAAGAATATATTAATATTCATTAATATATACATAATGAAATCCAATACAACAGTAATGGATGCACAAGTGTTCAAGAAGATTAAGGATAAGTAACCTACTAGTTTCCAGTGTAGCTGTGCCAAAACTCCTATGGCTAGAACACCCATGACCATGTTAAAAAAGTCAAAAATATTTTTTTTTACTGAGAGGGCGACCTTTTAGCTCATCCGATATGTATGGCTAGCTTCAGACAAAGATGTTCACTGCAGACTCCTAATTACATTGTGTTATAGAAAGTAAAAATGTCCTTTACAGTGAACAAAAGCCATGCATAATGGGGATAATTAAAGTTTTGCCAATTGGCTTCACCCTTTGTTGTTAGCTACTAAACTAGGGCGCTAATCAGCCGGAATACGCCGCTAACTGCCGTTACGTCTTCCAATTTACCTTTAATTGTAGTTCCATTATTACTGTATGTGTTCTATTGCTGTATTTAAAATCTCACTTATCCATAATTTCTTGTACTTGGCGTGAAGTTAATTTATTCCATTTTCATCCCATTATTCGTTTTCACTGAGATAAATTGTCTAACTGGGACAACAAAACAAATCTGTGGTGGGAAATTAGAGATAAAGAATTAATTTTCAAAAACGGTAGAAAATTATATAAAATGGCCCGTGTACTTGACTAGATTTATAAAAAAAAAATATTAAAAATGCAAATGAGCCACTCCTCGGTAGCTCAAAATTCGCTGGAACAGTTTATGTAGCGAGCGTTTGAAATTTAGTTGCTGACAATTAAAAAGCAGTATAGTATTGTAGCGTGTTAGCCATCAATTAATGCAGAAAGTTTGGAACGTAACTTATTGGCTAACGTAAATTATTAAACATGCAAGAATTCTACAATGGATCTATGGCATCAGATAGGCTTGCATCTTTAATTATTTAAATTAGCAAAAAAAAGAGTATCACTTACCTAAACTTTCTACAATTAAAAGTAAAATCTAAAAATTAATAAATGAATACAACTGACTCTATTACCACCTCTCATAGCTCAAGTGTTAAAGGGCCCCAAGGCTTGCTAGCAGAAGACTTTAGACTTAAATATAAAATGACTTTTCCCTTCACATATACAAAAAAAAACTACTACCCACTCGGGGGTACCTCTCCTCTACTCCTACAGAACCACTACCGTTCCTCCTAATACTGCACCAGTGGCTGTGTGGAGTCTACTTGATCTGTGACAGCTTTCCTTCCTACAGCCACTGCTGCATGTCAAGTCACCTTGAGGCGAGGTGACAGGTGCACACCGTAGGATCAGGAGTGCACCGCAAGGTTGTGGACCCTACGGCTGACTGCTGCAGATGGGGGACAGATCCCACTGGGGTTAGTGCGTAAGATTCCCTGGGGTGCGGAGTCTAAGAGCCAGCAGGTGTTCACCAGCGCCTCTGGTGGTGAGGATGGACTTGGCTGCAACTGGCTCCAGGTCGCGACCCCCAGGGTCCCCCAGCTCACACCCACAGTAGGCAACAGGAAGATAGGGATGGTGAGGGACAAAGCCAAGGTCGGGGGCCACAAGCAGACAAGAATAGTCGGGAACACGCCAAAAGTTCAGGATCACAGGCAAACAGGGATAGTCAAAACACGCCAAAGTCGGTAACGGAAAACAGTAGACGAGCACACGGCAGGAAACAGGAAACTAACACACAAAGGAATACACAATGGTTGATCAGCACTGATAGCCTGCAGTGCACAGGTTAATATAGGGCTCACTGATAGGGCCTGGGGTGGAGCCATGCTTAGAGGAGAGGTTATAAAAACCACCAGGTGGAAGTGGCTGGCCTCTTAGTCTGAAGACATGAGGGGAGGTAAGCAAACACAGGAAGATCACTGCATAAACATGACACTGCACCTTTGGGAAGCACCGCTATCATCCATATTGCTTCAACCAGTGGTTTATTATAATCTGTGTTACCATGCCCACTCATTATTATCTGTGTTGAATATACTACTTCTCTATATCATCTGACTGTGTATTGCTGCAAGCAGATTGTTCTCTATAATTGATTTTACTTTGAAATATTCAATACAACAGCGATTATTGAAATCCATGCTCATTGCCTTTACTTTGTTCTGGATATTTTGGGTGACCGGGTTACTGAACAATTGTTTGCTTAATCCATGTCTGAACCTAGAGTGTCAAAAGTGTCAAGGTGCTTGCAAGGTCAGTGCAGTTCCAGGGGACAAGTATCACAATATTCTTCTCAGCCTTTTTGCCTGCTATGAAAGTTGGCACCCTTCTGAGGGAACTTGAAGAAGAAGGCATGGGGGGTCTAAGGATTAAACTAATCAGCCCTAACATACAGGGAAGCTGGATTATACCATTACCAAATATAGAAATAACAAGTTGTAGTTACACAGAATTTCCACTAGATCAGTACTAAGGAATTAGAGATAAAGAATTAATTTTCAAAAACAGTAGAAAATTATATAAATGGCCCGTGTACTTAACTAGTTTTATATAAAAAAAATAAAAAAAAAAATAATAATAATAATAATAATAAAATGCAAAAATAAAATAAAAATGCAAATGAACCACACCTCGGGAGCTGAAAACTTAAGCTGGAACAGTTTATGTAGCAAGCATTTGAAATTTAGTTGCTGACAATTAAAAAGTAGTAGAGTATTGTACTGTGTTAGCCGTCAATTAATGCAGAAAACTTGGAACGTAATGTATTGGCTAACGCAAGTTATTAAAGATGCAAGCTTTCGGGATGGCTTAGATCTCTTCTTTAGGCTTTCTAGAATTCTAAAATGGATCTAAGACATCACAAAGGCTTGCATCTTTAATTATTTAAATTGGCCAAAAAAGGATATCACTTACCTAAACTTTCTACAATTAAAATTAAAATGTAAAAATTAATAAATTAAGACAAAATGTAAAAATAAAATAAAAACAAACAAAAAAAAAGTAAAAAAAAAATTAATATTACTTTAGACTTTTATTTAATTAACCAGCTCCCGCCTGGCTTATTGTCAAATGAGTCTTGAGCGAGACCGCACTCTAGATCTGGATGGACGTCACATGACATCCTCCCCAGAACATGCCTTGTGCATGCCCCTCGGCCATGCTACTGCATGATCTGTCCCCTGCTGTGCCCAACAGATCAGCGTACTGGCCCGCTGTCAGTACCATGTGATCTAAGGTTACCACCTGTCCAGAATTCACCAGGACAGTCTGAGTTTTGAATAATGTGATCGGGTTTCAGTCTGCCTGAAACCCAGACACATTATTCAGGCCGGGCTTTGGCTCCCCAAGTAACGAGATAGTCACACACAAATCTGTTGCCCTCCGGGAGCTGCGGGTGGCTGTCTGGGGGCAGGTTTGGCATCACTGAAGGCCAGGTCGATGATGTCAGTAAAATCTATTTAGCCACACCCACTCTTTGCCGCAGCGTGCTCTGTGTACTTCATTCCTAGCTTTCTTTGCACCCAAATGTGTCCCAGGTCTTTTATAATCCTATAGTATTTACTGCGGGAAAAAATAATTGCTCTGTGCCGCTAAAGTGTTTGGGTTTAGGATAAGGTGGCAACTCTAATGTGATCGCTGTAACCAATCACAGCAGATCACATGACAATTGTACACAGTGAATGGTTTCCATTAATGTCATTCATTGTGTACTAATGTGCTGATCTCTGTGATCAGTCGCAGTGATCACATGGTACAGACAAGGCCAATCACAGCTCACCTGTACAATGGGATTAGCTGTGGCCAAACACAGCTAACCACAATAGTAAATGCTGAATAAATAGATTTCATTCAGTAAACATGGTTGTTGTACCAGTGATATTCACTGTTATAAGCAATCATAGTGTGCAAAAAAATAAATATATACAGTATATTTAAATTTTTAAAAAAAATGAGTGTGTGTGTGTGTGTATATATATATATATATATATATATATCTATCTATGAGTGTGAATATCTATATCTATATATATATATATATATATATATATATATATATATATATATATATATATATAATCATTTTTATTTTATTTTTTACATACTGTCATCAGTTAATGTCTTGGATTGATCAATTTTTAAACATACTGTATAAACACCATAGTTTGTGGATGCTATCATTTTTTCACAGACTAAATAATAAACACTAAACACTAATCGTGGGTTATTTTTACCAAAGAAATGTAGCAGAATATATTTTGGCCTAAATTTAGTAAGAACAATTATTTATTTGCAAAATTTTATAACAGAAACAAAGAAAAAAATGTTTTTTTTTTTTTTTTCCCATTTCGGTCTTGTTTTATTTATTTATCAAAAAATAACAAAAACCAATTGTAATTAAATACCACCAAAAGAAAGCTCAACCTTCCTAAAAAAAAAAAATGATAAAAATGTCATATGGGTACCGTGTTGCATGACGGCGCAATTTTCATTCAAAGTGTGACAGCGCTGAAAGCTGAGAATTGGCCTGGGCAGGAAGGGGGTGAAAGTGCCCGGTATTGAAGTAGATAAAAAATTTTAAGATGTCAGAGCACAAAAAACATTAAAGTGTAATCATATTTTAGAATTGGGAAGGGTTACAATTTCTATTAGGTTGTTGTTGTTGTTTTTTTTTGGGCTTTCTGTGTCCTGCTGGGAAGATTTCCCTTTAATTCCTGCGCTAAGGGGTAAAAGGAAATTTAAGAAAAATTCAAACAAAGGAGGGAAAATTCGAATATTAGATAGATATCACGGAGTCAGTTGTCCTCATTGGAAGATTTCCCCTTATCTCTTGCTATGGTGACAACTCTACTTCTGGGGAGATTTGCCTTTATTTCATGTACTAAGGTCCAATAGGAAATTTGGGGAAAATTACACAAAAATAAGGAAAATTCACAACTTAGACAGATGTCACTGGGACAGTTGTCTTTATTGGGAGACACCCCCTTATCTCTTTCTATGGGGACAACTCTTTACTTGATGGGAGATTTGCCTTTATTTCATGTAGTAAGGTTCATTAGAAAATGTGTGGAAATTTACAAGAAATAAGGAAAATTCCCATCTTATACAGAGGTCACTGGGACATTTGTCCATATTGGAAGATACCCCCTTATCTCTTGCCCTGGTGACAACTCTTTACTTCTGGGGAGATTTGCCTTTATTTCGATGTACTAAGGTTCATTAGAAAATTTGCAGAAATTTCAAACAAATAAGGACAATTCCCACCGGCGTAGACAGATGTCCCTGGGACATTTGTCCTCATTGGAAGATACCCCCTTATCTCTTGTTCTGATGACAACTCTTCAAAGCAGGATTCCAGTAATTTTTTTTGCAAACTTGCATTGGTTCAGCTTAACTCACTGTAAGTATCCATATCTCATATCCAGAGCGCCACTGGAGATGTTGAAAATGGCTGTAGTAGCCCATGTTACCTCCAGTAATAGACATGATCTTCCGGGGGCTGCTTCACCTGTTCCCACTGAACACAGGGGGTTTTGGCTCAACGCCATTCAGAAAATGCCTTGTATTTTTCAACAAGGCCCTCTCTGATTGGATGAGGTGAAGGTTGTGATGTCATCTTGTCTAATCAGAGAATGCCTTGTATTTATTTAAAAAATGTGAATGGCGCCCGTGCTGAATGGCTGACCTCCCATATTCACAATGCAAAGGTAAAAAAATAAATAAAACCCTGTGCCCTTGTGGAGTCCCTCTACTGAAGGCCCAGTCCAGCCTGTACAGTATCCTGTGACTTTTGTTCAAGTCAACATTAAACACCACCCCCCTTTTGGTAGAAAGTCCTTGATTGTGAAAAAAATAAAATAAAAAAGAAAGTCTAGCCCAATATCAAGGCCAGAACCTAAGTGGACAGTGGAGGTATGTTGTCTTTGGATGATATGGAGGGGGCTTAGTTTGAACCTGAGCAGATGTTGCAGCTTGAGCCTAGGATCCAGGGGTTACATATTGTAGAGGAAACACTTGATAATTTAAAATGGGACTTTATATACGCCTTTGAGAACCACGCTCACATAATAATATAATATAATATAATATAATATAATATAATATATATATATATATATATATATATATATATATATATATATATATATATAAAACAATAGATGTATCAATAGTAAAAACATTCACTAAAATACTTTGTGGAGATATACAAAAAGATCCTTCATAAGTTAAAAAGCCTATCGAGTTTGTAGGTTTGTAATTCAATTGCAGATCGGTCTACATGAGAGCCCACTGCATGGCCAAGTATTGCTTCCAAATCCAGGATGGAATCCTGAACTTCCAAATGTTCTCCTGTCTTGTAACCTTATTTTACGTAATGTTATGTAACCTACCTACCCCAGATGCAGCCTGCATAGTATCTATGCATGGCATCCCACCCCACAATTATGTGCTAGGGCTACATATTGGAAAAATAAGGAGGTATGGGTGGTGCTTCCCAGCAACAACATCTCATTAAAATAGTGAACAACCCTATGGGAATTATAGGTTAGTAATGTGCACGATCCCTTTAGGAAAAGTGGTGTTAATGATTTATGGGTCAAACCACATTATCCATAGGGATTACTAAATAAAGCCTGTGCAACCCAATACCACACCTATTTACCTAATCCTGATGACTTCACTATGACGAAACGCGTAGGGGCTTGAGCTTCATTGCGTCACTTCCGGTTTTCAGAGCTTCGGTTCGTGGAATGCAGGGCGTCCCGGGTAAAGCTTTCCCTATATGTGAATTTGCTTCCTATTGCTTGAAGGGTAAGAGGAGAGACCAGACATTATCATAAAGGAAGCCTCTAGTATACAGTGCCTTCTGCCCCTGGGGGGGGTGTAGTCATCTGGTGAGTGCAAGCCCATAAGGGGGGAACATGAGTGTTTTTTACGTGCTCACTGGCTGGATATCGCTAAACGATTTTAAAATCACAAGTCACTTTGAATTGGGACTATTTTTATGGACCTGTTTATATGTTTCTGCACAGGATATTGTTGGTTTTTGCACACATACTTTATGCGCTTTGACACATATTTCCCGTAAGGTTGTTCACTATTTTAAAGGGATAGTGCACACATTTTTTCACATATTGTTGTTGGGCAGCCCCACCCTTACCTCTTTATTTTTTCCAATTTTCATATTCTCCACCATAGGTGGGGAATTGGGGTAAGGTGGCAGCCATAGTAAAGGTCCTAAGCGCGGAATCCAATATCCCTTTACTAGGTCTACATATTGTCTAGCAGGTTATCACAATGTTTCTCAACTCCAGTCCTCAAGGCGCACCAACAGGTCATGTTTTCAGGATTTCCCTCGGATGGAACGGCTGTGGTAATTACTAAGGCAATGCAACTGATTAAATCACCTGTGTAGACTGTAACATGCCTATCTTTGTCAAACAATAATAATAATAAAAAAAAAATTATTGAAAGTTAAATCACCTGTGTAAAATCAAGGGAAGCCTGAAAACATGACCTGTTGGGGTGCCTTGAGGACTGGAGTTGAGAAACACTGGGTTATCTGATCTGACCTTTCTTTGCTGCAGTTACGCTTTCACTAACAGGTCTCCTCTCCACCCTGAGACTGGACAATGAAACAAGAAGCAGCCCAATGTTGATCTGGTTTCTAGGTCACTCTGCTCTCTACTCCTATTAGCAAGATTATTGTGCTGCAGAAAAAAAACTGATTGGCTCTTTGTGCTGCTTCTCCCTTCCCCTTTCTGAGCCCTGCTATACAGGCAGGGGCATATCTACCACAAGGAATTTGCCTTGGGCGCCATTTTTCTTTTTTGAAAATGTATTTGTATTATGGGTTTCCAAGTTAACAGTACATAACAGAGCCTACTGGGCACAACCAGGCTCAATAGTAGAGCTGCACAATTAATTGTCAAGAATCATTATCGCAATCTTGACTAAAGTGTTTCACAATTATTTCAATGCAAAGAATTCTTTCTGCTCTTCTGAAGCCCTCAAAAGAAAGGAAGAGAAAAACTGGGCAATCTGACAAGAATCACAACATTCTTTATCAGTTGAACTTAAGTATAAACATTGTAACAATTTGTCAATGGAATAGACTTTGTGTGTAAGTGAAAAAAGTTTAACCACTTAAACGCTAACACCTTTTTCTGTCATTTGTGGGTTTCAAGTTAAAATAATTTTTTTTTGCTAGAAAATACTTGGAACTCCCAAACATTATACATACATATATATATATATATATATATATATATATATATATATATTAGTAGACAGATGGTGGTTGTTGCAATATTTTCTGTCGCACTGTACTTGCGGGGCAGTCTTTCAAATGCAATTAAAAAAAAAAATTACTTTAACCACTTCCCGACCAGCACACGCCGATGTACCTCGGCAGAATGGCATGGGCAGGCATATTGGCGTACAGGTACGTTCATTTCTATATGCCGCCCTGCCATCGCGAGCGCGCCACCGGCAAAGCGCCCGTGTGCCGGTCGGGACCCCTGTGAGTCCGGTCGCGGGTCCCGCGGGCTCAATCGCTGCGGGGATACCCGCGATTGTCTCACGGGGAGGCTGAACGGGGAGATGCCTTGTAAACAGCATCTCCCCGTTCTGCCTAACAACAAGTGACACTGATCTCTGCTCCATGTGATTGGAGCAGAGATCAGTGTTCACTAACACAAAGTCCAGGCCCCCACAGTTGGTAACACGCCCCTAGGAACACTTAACCCCTAAACTGCCACCCCCTGGTTAACCCCTTCACTGCCAGTGTCATTTACACAGGAATCAATGCATTTGTATAGCACTGATTGCTGTATAAATGACAATGGTCCCAAAAATCTCTGATGTGTCCACTATAATGTCACAGTCACAATAAAAATCGCTGATCGCCGCCATTACTAGTAAAAAAAAAAAAATTATTAATAAAAATGCCATAAAACTATCCCCTATTTTGTAAACACTATAACTTTAGCGCAAACCAATCAATACTCGCTTATTGTGATTTTTTTTTACCAAAAATATGTAGAAGAATACGTATCGGCCTAAACTGAGGGAAAAAAATTTTTTTTTATATATTTTTGGGGGATAATTATTGTAACATTGTAATTTTCAAAATTGTCGCTCTATTTTTGTTTATAGCGCAAAAAATAAAAACCGCAGAGGTGATCAAATACCACCAAAAGAAAGCTCTATTTGTGGAAAAAAAAGACGTCAATTTTGTTTGGGAGCCACGTCACACGACCACGCAATTGTCAGTTAAAGCGACGCAGTGCCGAATCGCAAAAAGTGGTCTGGTCTTAAGCCAGGAAAATGATCCGGGGCTGAAAGTGGTTAATGAATTTTTTTTTTTGAATTTTTTTTTTTTGTATAATGTGAAACATTTTACATTGCGAGAATCGTGATCTTTTTAGTCTAAGCAAAAAAAATCGTGATTCTCATTTTGGCCAGAATCGTTCATATCTACTCAATAGCATAGCAACATAAACAAACAAACAAAAGCACAATAAAAACAACCTAGCTAAAATCAAGGCACTCTAAACCAGGGCTCAAAATTTCAAGTCCTGAGCTACTAGCCAGGCCTCAAGGGTTACTCGCCACCAGTTGCCCCACCCAACCCCGGCCCTAATTATGTCGCTGCCCCCACCCCTAAACACTCCCTCATAAATTATCTCATGAAATGACACTTAAAGCGGGAGTCCACCGGGACTCCGCGTTTTTTTTTTTTTTTTAAAAGCCAGCAGCTACAAATACTGCAGCTGCTGACTTTTAAAATAGTGACACTTACCTGTCCAGCGCGCCCGCGATGTCGGCACCCGAAGCCGATCTCTAGATCGACACTCGAGTGCTGCCGCCGCCATCTTGGGTATGGGAATCAGGAAATGGAGCCTTTCGGCTTCATTTCCCGGTTCCCTACTGCGCATGCGCGAGCCGCGCTGCGCAATGAGGACGGTCCCCGCTGCCTCTGGGATCTGTGTGTTTCCCAGCAGGCAGCGGGGCACTTGCGGAAGGGGGCGGGCACTTGCGGAAAGGGGCGTAATGTACGCCCCTTTCCGCAGAGAGCTATCCCGGAAGTGGGTGCAGTTACCTAGATTATCCAGGTAACTGCACCCCCCTCCCCCCTGAAAGGTGCCAATTGTGGCGCCGGAGGGGGGGAGGAATCCGATGAGCGGAAGGTCCATTTTAGGGTGGACCTCCGCTTTAAAATGTTTTTTATAAAAATAAATATACAAAAAAAAAACAAAAAAACAAACAAACAATACATTTAACAAATTAATAACGAATAAAGATCTACGTGAATTTGTATAGTTCATAACATGGTGGAGTTCAGCTTTCAAAGAGCTTGTTCTCCTTTAAAAACCGTTGTTTATACATTTGGAAGTTTATATTTCAATGCAATTATTGTAACGATTAGGAGCAACGGCAACAAATTGGAAGATGAAATCCTATTCATGGTTGATTTATTTGCGTTATTATGCTGCATGACAATAATCAAATGGGATGAAATGATGATATATGGCCCATTTAGAACACACGCCACCATCTGCAACGTCAAAGCGTCCTATGTGAATATTCACACGCGTGCTCCTGAAACCGCTTAAACAATTATATAGCTGTTGGGATAGAAAGGATCCCCCAAGATTCTGTTTGTTAATGAATATTATCCACAGGGAGGTAAACAGAAATCTCCAGAAAATCGGCAAATAATACCCTTAAAGCCAAAAAAGATATTGTATTCTCATAACTGCTAGTAATTGTAATGATAGTGTTCAGTATCAGAATTGCTTTTTTTCTAATTCGATTGTTATTTATATTCTTCCATGTTACATGCAAACCGAGCTGCCTAGCAAAAATGGCAGTTATAGACGTAACATTGCTGGCATTGCTTACAACGGCCCATCTTGTAAACCCAAAACTGCCCAGAAAAAAAATGGTAGTTACCCTACTTTCACATCAATGCGTCTTTTAGTGCGTTTTTCAGTTTGCAGAAGTCAATTTAACATGGTTTCCTAAGGTACTAGTTCACATCTATGAGTTCTGCGGCCGGTGCGTTTTTTTGGAAAGGGTTGGAGACTTTTTTTTTCCCCCGCGATTTGCGGCTAATAAACTTCAATCGAGCTGCACCAGAAATGCAAGTGGTGCGTTTTTGATGTGTTTTGCAGTTCTTAATTTACCACTGTAGATAGCTGGTTGCTAAAGCAGGGGGCTGGGAAGCTGGCCTCCGCGTACTTAGCAACCGATGAGTCACCAGCTGTCAGCGGGATTCCCCGCTGAATGTAAATTAAGAAATAAAAAAATTGTCGGCAAAAAAAAAAAAATCACAAAAAAAAAACAGCATCCTTAGCAACCGATAAGTCATCAGCTGTCAGTGGGATTCCCCACTCAAAGCTGAATGTAAAATAAAAAATTGCAAAAAAAACAAAAAACCCCCCCCAAAAAAAAAAAAAAAAAAAACGTTAAGTATGGATTCAGAGGGTCCCCCCCCCCTAACAAAATGTAAAAAAAAAAAAAATAGCGTGGGGTCCCCCCCAAAATCCATATAGACCCTTATCCGAGCATGCCACCAGGCAGGTCAGGAAAGGGAGGGGGCAAGCTCTGAGCCCCCCACACCAAAGCACCCATTCTCTCACTGACACCAATGATGGGGCACAATTCCTCCCACTGATACCAATGATGGAGCGGGATACCTTACACTGATAAGAACTTATGGGGCACGATTCCTCCAACTGATACCAATCATGAGGCACTATTCCTCCCACTGATACCAATGATGGGGCACTATTTCCCCCACTGACACCAATGATGGGGGACTATTCTTCCTACTGACACCAACGATGGGGCAAAATTCCACCCATTGACACCAATGATGGGGCACTATTGCTCTCACTGACACTAACAATGGAACACCATTTCTCCCACTAACACCAATGATGGGGCACACTTCCTCCCACTGATACCAATAATGGAGCACAATTCCTTTCAATGATAAGAAATGATGGGGCACTATTCCTTCCTTCAACTGATACCAATCATGAGGCACTATTCCTCCCACTGACACCAATTATGGGGCACTATTCCTCCCACTGACACCAACGATGGGCCAATATTCCACCCATTGACACCAATGATGGGGCATTATTCCTCCCACTGACACCACCAATAGGGGTATAATTCTCCCAACTAACACCAATGACGAGGCACTATTCCTCCCACTGACACTAACAATGGGGCACTAATCTGCCCCACTGACAGCAATGATGAGGCACTATTCCTTCCACTGACACCACCAATAGGGGTATAATTCTTCCAACTGATGCCAAGATGGGGCACTATTCCTCCCACTGACACCAATGATGGGGCACTATTCCTCTCGCTGACACCAACAATGGGACACTATTTCTCCCACTAACACCAATGATGGGGCACTATTCCTCCCACTAACACCAATGATGGGGCACTATTCCTCCCACTAACACCAATGATGGGGCACTATTCCACCCACTGACACCAAAGATGGGGTATTATTCCTCCCACTGACACCAATGATGGGGCACTATTCCTCCCACTAATGATGTGGCTTTGTTTATCCCCACTGACATCAGGACATTTTCTATTCCCACTGGCCACAATGCAACCTCCCCAAAGTCTGAAGGACGGTAAACTGTCCCCTTTGTTTAGAAAGTTTGGAGACCCCTTGGCTGCACCACCCAGCCCCAATTGTCCAGAGACAATGATCACTTGTGACAGTCAGCTTTGATTCTCTGGAACTCTTTAGCACTACAGTGTGGAGTTATTATTCACACCAGAAAGTGCACACTTTTTTTTTGCGTGTCCCCGCGCATTTCCCATGTGTCACATTTTAGGGCAGGCCATTCGTTTCTATGGGCTGCCCTATGCCTATAACAAAAAGTGCAAAAAAAGGTGCCGGCGCAGTTTTAAAAATTGCGCCGTGCCAAAACACATGGTACTGCGGTACTGAGCATTTTGGCGGGCACGATTGCGCATAGATGCACGGGGAGTAGCATTTAGACCTATTGGCAGATAGATGAAGAATGAACAAAACTCTGGACAGCTGCACTCCGGATCAGATGAAAAGTAAAAAGTGCCTTTTATTTCTTCAAACTAAAATAACCTCACATCACACAAATAACAACAACAAAGGTAGAAAAAAACAAAAATTGCCGACGCGTTTCACGCTAAGCCTAGCGCTTACTCATAGCTGACTCATAGTACTCTAAAGCCGCGTACACACGGGTGGACTGTATGGCCAACTTAGTCCGTCAGACAATCTGACGGACAGTCCGTCCTACTTTCGAATGAACGGACTTGACCACACACGGATGCACAAACAGTCCGTCGAAAGTTTGCGCGATGACGTGTACAGCACGTACGACGGGACTAGAAATAGGAAGTCCAATACACAGCAATGCACCCTTCCGCCGTGTAAATCCTTTCTGAGCATGCGCCATACTTAGTCCGTCGAACTAGCCTACTCACGAGCGGATTGTCCGCTGAAACCAAAGTATGACGGACAATATTATGGAAATTCCAAAATACTTAGTCCGCCAGACTGCACGCTGAAAAAGTCCGCTGAAGCCCACACACGAGCGGACTGTCCGCTGAAATGTGTTTCGACGGACTAAGTTGGCCAGACAGTCCGCCCGTGTGTACGCGGCTTAAGACTTATTGGCACCCGTGTACGTCTACAAAAGGCAGCGCGTTTCTGTGCGGTGCAGGGAAATGCACAATTTTGCACGTGTTCCTGCACCGCTCCCTGGTGTGATGAGTCCCTAATGCCCCGTACACACGGTCGGACATTCCAACTACAAAATCCGTTTTTTCCGTCGGATTTTGGGCCAAACTCGTCTTGCGTACACACGGTTGCACAAAGTTGTCGGAAAATCCGATCGCTCGGGACGCGGTGACGTAGAACGCGCATGACGGGACTATAAAGAGGGCAGTAGCCAATAGCTTTCGTCTCGTAATTTATTCTGAGCGTGCGTGGCACTTTGTCCGTCGGAATTGTCTACACACGATCGGAATTTAAACGATCGGAGATTTCGTTGTGGGAAAATTTTAGATCTTGCTCTCAAACTTTGTGTGTCGGAAATTCCGATGGAAAAAAGTCAGATGGAGCCCACACACACGATCGGACAAGAAGATCCGATCGCACATTTTCCTCCGGAAAGTCCGACCGGCGTGTACAGGGGCATTATTCTTCTTATATAGAATTGCCTTTGCTGCAGCGGCAGCCTGACGCTCTGCAGCTCTGTGCTGTTGGTTTAAAAATGCAACAAATGTAACATCTGGGAAAATAGAAGCTGTGCTTGTCCTGATCTGTGTTGTGAAAATAAGAAGCACTTTCCAATTTCATGCAAAAGTACTTTTTAAACATATAATGGGAAGAAAATGGATACAGAGCAGATGTGAAAGCCGCGACATGTTTAGCATAATAGGCTCTGAATATATTCAGCATTGTGAGGCTATACAGGTGCCTGCTTGTGTGAATATATTAGATGGCAGTAGATGTTATAAAGGACTTTTAAGGCTTAAAAAAAGTAAACTGAGGACAAAAATGTGATCTATTGCAGCTTATCGGGCCAATTTGTTACATATGGCGGCAGTGGCGGCTAGTAGTTTATAATTTTTTTTTGGGGGGGGCAAACAATCCACAAATCCCCCCCCCCTTGTTCCGTCACCAGCTCCGCACTTTACCCCGTCTAGGTCGGCGGGCGGCGTCTCTTCATCCTGGTGCTTCTCTTGCGTCTCCTTCCTCCTCTTCCTCAGTGGCCAATAGAATCGCTTCTCCTCTCTGCCAATCGGGTGACGGTCTCAGAAACAGCTTCCTGATTGGAAGGGAGGAGGATCGGGAAGACAATAGCGAAATATTCATTCGCTATTGTCACGCAGTGCTCTTTTGAACCCTTTTTTTGAAGCCTGTTGGAGCCTCTGGCTCTAATCACGTGCTTCCAAAAAATAAAAAATAAAAAATGGAATCCATGCGTCTGGCACATGTAGATTAGGGGGCTGGACGCATGGATTGGGGGGGGCGCCCTGCGTTATGGGCAACCAATGTGTGGCATCCGCATTCGTTTTCATTTTCCAGGCTGGGAACATTTTCTACAAGTACAGAAAATCCTTTTTGATAGTGTCCTTGTCACTTAAAAGAGAAAGGGGAAAGCCAGAAGGGGGCGGGACTTTGAATATGCCGCTGAGAACACAAAATATATAAAAATACAAGATTCTTTTATTGGATTTTACATTTTATTTAAAAGTGCCTGTGACAGACCTAGCCAGGACAGAGGCTGTTGGAGGGGACAGAATGCCTCTTGCCTTGCGATTATGGGCCCTGGCATTTGGGGGAACGGTGCTCTTTGTGAGCTGTATGCCTGGGGACCCCGGAGGTTGTGTTACTTGGATTCAGATCCATGTCCCCCCCCCCCCCCCCCCCCAAGACACACAGACTCTGGATATGTATTTGTTATATTAGCAATAGACTGAATCACACTGTTGGGACACAAACTGTTAGATGCCAATGTCATCAACTCCAGCCACCTGTCTGTTGTGTAAATGAGTCTAGTCTGGCTTGTAAGAGTATTCCACACATTGTTGTTTGTGCTAATTAACCCTGTGTTTATGTTTATGGTAATGTGTATTGAATAGTCAGTCAGTGAGCTAGGAGACAAAGTCTTACCCTGAAAAGTCTTATCTCTCAGACAACTAGTCTGGGTCAATGATTAGATAATTAGCTCATGCTAATTAGGTTAGGTTTTAGTCTTCTACTGTATTATAAATACTTGTCATTTTGGTTCTAATAAATCAGTCCATGTTGAGCAGCTAAGCAAGTGTCGTCTTGTTTTTTGTACTTCTGAGCGGTTGGAGTATCTGATACCTATATTCAGACTTAGGAAGCGGTATACTGACGGAAGCACGCAATCGGAGTGTGGGATCGGTTCCGTCACAGTGCCACTCTGCAAACAAACATAGAAATGTATACCATACAGTACATAGCATTGTAATGCATTTTGTAGGAACAAATAAGTTCATGTATATATTCAACAGTAGGTTGGTCAACGCGTTTCGCGGGAACCCACACTTTCTCAGACCCACACAAGCATATACAGTATATAGTTCTGGACTTTAACAATGATATATGGCTGTTATATGCACCATCAAAAAGTGACAAGGTAGCAGGAACAAAAACTCCAAATGAAGGTTACGCCTAGCGGCCCAGGGGAACAACCCACCATACATGAAGGTATGACGATGAGGCCTCTTAAGATGTGGTGGGGATAGCATTATCCATCATCAAGTCAGCATAATAGTGTTGTGTATATATAGAAACAGGGTTATACACATAACCAGCACAAAGATGTGCTTGAAATGGCCATCAAAGACTATTTCTGGCCCTCACACAGATGCAGCTCCTCCAGAGTTACCATGGACCTCTTGAATGCCCCTCTGATTAATGCTCTCCTCAGTTTAGGTGGACGGCCGTGCCTTGGTAGGTTTACAGTTGTGCCATACTCTTTCCATTTTCGGATGATGGATTGAACAAGAAGCTCCGTGAGATGTTCAAAGCTTGGGATATTTTTTATAACCTAACCCTGCTTTACGCTTCTCCACAACTTTATCCCTGACCTGTCTGGTGTGTTCCTTGGCCTTCATGATGCTGTTTGTTCACTAAAGGTCTCTAACAAACCTCTGCGGGCTTCACAGAACAGCTGCATTTATACTGAGATTAAATGACACACAGGTGGACTCTATTTACTAATTAGGTGACTTCTGAAGGCAATTGGTTCCACTAGATTTTAGTTAGGGGTATCAGAGTAAAGGGGGCTGAATACAAATGCCCCTCACACTTTTCACATATTTATTTGTAAAAAAAAAAAAGACCATTTATCATTTTCCTTCCACTTCACAATTATGTGCTGCTTTGTGTTGGTCTATTACATAAAATCCCAATAAAATACATTCATGTTTTTGGTTGTAACATGACAGAATGTGGAAAATTTCAAGGGGTATGAATACTTTTTCAAGGCACTGTATTTCCATAGCTGCTCACAAGGGTTTATACAATATTTCGGTGTCTCATCATTGGTATCAGTGGGAGGAATAGTATTCCAATGTTTACATTAGTGGAAGGATGTATGTCAATAGAAAGAATGGTGTTTCGTTCTTGGGGTCAATAGAAAGAATGTTGTTTCATTGTTGGTGTCAATAGTGCTTCATTGATGGTGTCAATATAAAGAATGCACTATTTTGCAAAGAAGAATGGGCAAATATGTCGCTCTCTAGATGTGCAAAGCTGGTAGAGATATCCCATAAAAGACGTTCAGTTGTAATTGCAGTGAAAGGTGGTTCATTGTTGGTGTCAATAGAAAGAATGGTGCTTAATTGTTGGTGTCAATAAAAAGAATGGTGTTTCATTGTTGTCGTAAATAGAAAGAATGGCGTTTCATTGTTGGTGTCAATAGAAAGAATGGTGCTTCATTGTTGGTGTCAATAGAAGGAATGGTGTTGCATTGTTGGTGTCAATAGAAATAATGGTGCTTCGTTAATGGTGTCAATAGAAAGAATGGTGTTTCATTGTTGGTGTTAATGGAAAGAATGGTGCTTCATTGTTGGTGTCAATGGAAAGAATGGTGCTTCATTGTTGGTGTCAATGTAAAGAATGGCAATGGAAAGAATGGTGATTCATTGTTGGTGTCAATAGAAAGAATTGTGCGTCATTTTTGTGTCAATAGAAAGAATGGTGCTTCATTGTTGGTGCCAATAGAAAGAATGGTGTTTTGTTGTTGGTGTCAATACAAAGAATTGTGCGTCATTTTTGTGTCAATAGAAAGAATGGTGCTTCATTGTTGGTGTCAATAGAAAGAATGGTGTTTTGTTGTTGGTGTCAATTGAAAGAATGGTGTTTCATTGTTGGTGTCAATGGAAAGCATGGTGTTTCATTGTTGGAATCAATGGAAAGAATGGTGTTTCATTGTTGGTGTCAATGGAAAGAATGGTCCTTCATTGTTGGTGTCAATAGAAAGAATGATGTTTCATTGTTGGTGTCAATAGAAAGAATAATGTTTCATTGCTGATGTCAATAGAAAGAATGGTGCATCATTGTTGGTGTCAATTGAAAGAATGGTGTTTCATTGTTGGTGTCAATGGAAAGCATGGTGTTTCATTGTTGGTGTCAATGGAAAGCATGGTGTTTCATTGTTGGTGTCAATGGAAAGCATGGTGTTTCATTGTTGGTGTCAATGGAAAGCATGGTGTTTCACTGTTGATGTCAATGGGAAGAATGGTGCTTCATTGTTGGTGTCAATAGAAAGAATGGTGTGTCAGCGTAGGTGTCAGTAGAAAGAATGGTGCTTCATTGTTGGTGTCAATAGACAGAATGGTGTTTCATTGTTGGTGTCAATGGAAAGCATGGTGTTTCATTGTTGGTGTCAATGGAAAGAATGGTGTTTCATTGTTGGTGTCAATGGAAAGCATGGTGTTTCACTGTTGATGTCAATGGAAAGAATGGTGCTTCATTGTTGGTGTCAATAGAAAGAATGGTGTGTCAGCGTAGGTGTCAGTAGAAAGAATGGTGCTTCATTGTTGGTGTCAATAGACAGAATGGTGTTTCGTTGTTGTTGTAAATAGGAATAATGGTGTTTCATTGTTGGTGTCAATAGAATTTTGTTTAATTTTTGGTGTCAATAGAAAGAATGGTGCTTCATTGTTGACTTTTCCCCAGAATAAAACTTTAAAAATGAATCTTGAATCTCCTGTATAACCCGCCAGTCATTCAATCCATTTTTTTATTATTATTTTTTTTTCCTTTCCGGCAATTGAAGGGTGATCTTTAAATGCAAACCTAGCAAGGAAAGAGAGGACAAGCTTGGAGGAAATGATGGCAGAGGGGTCATCAGAGAGGGACGGGAGGTCTTTATTAATATCTTCAGAATTAAATAGATTAAGCAGCACAGCTTAAAAGGGTTACATATGAAGGACGCGGGGAACCAGCTACCCGGTGCCCCCTTCTTTATAGAGAAGGTCAGATCCCTGGATATCTCTAATCAGCCAATCTCCAGCCCCGGAGTCTACCAGGAACAGTTTAGGCGCTTACAATAAGCATTCATTGTGCGCTCCTTATTAATAAAAGCCCTATTTTTATACCGCATTAATACTTAATTAAAGTGGATTTTTAATATATCCGGAGATGTCTTGAAGTATCATAAAAAAGTAGAGTTGTTATATTAAAATAAGAAGAAAAAAAAAAAAAAAAAACAGTTATTCCAATCTTACCGACGTTATTTGAGGACAGAGAACTAAGAAATCTGCGAGACGGGAAATATAACGTTCTACAGAAATCTGAAAATAGCATGAAATGAAAGAAAAATATGGAATCATGGAAATGCTCGAATAGTCATTGAAGCCATAGACATTGGACGGCTGTAATATGACCGGTCAACAATCGTACTTAAAGGGTCCAACCACCAAAATAGGTGGCGCCTGGTAGGCTGAATTAGCTCCTGATTCCCCATATA
The DNA here is from genome assembly GCF_037356315.1 of Lithobates pipiens. Taxonomy (NCBI): domain Eukaryota; kingdom Metazoa; phylum Chordata; class Amphibia; order Anura; family Ranidae; genus Lithobates; species Lithobates pipiens. The sequence continues at coordinate 244,943,732 of NW_027507685.1, forward strand.
ACACTATATTGTCCAAAGTATTGGGACACCTTCCTTTACAGGCACATGAACTTTCATGGCAGCCCAGTCTTAGTCCGTAGGGTTCAATATTGAGTTGGCTCCGCCCTTTGCAGCTATAACAGCTTCACCTCTTCTGGGAAGGCCGTCCACAAGGTTTAGGAGTGTGTCTATTGGAACGTTTAACCATTCTTCCAGAAGCGCATTTGTGAGGTTAGGCGCTGATGTTGGACGAGAAGGCCTGGCTCGCAGTCTCCACTCCAATTCATACCAAAGGTGTTCTATCGGGTTGAGGTCAGGACTCTGTGCAGGCTAGTCAAGTTCCTCCATCCCAAACTTGCTCATCCATATCTTTATGGACCTTGCTTTGTGCACTGGTGTGCAGGCATATTGGAACACGAAGGGGACATCCCCAAACTGTTCCCACAAAGTTGGGAGCATGAAATTCTCCAAAATGTCTTGGAATGCTGACGCCTTAAGAGTTCCCTTCACTGGAACTGAGAGGACAAGCCCAACCCCTGAAGAACAACCCCCCACACCATAATAATCCCCCCTCCTCCCCCAAATGATTTGGTCCAGTATACAAAGCAAGGTCCATAAAGACATGGATGAGCAAGTTTGGGGTGGAAGAACTTGACTGGCCTGCAACCAGATAGAACACCTTTGGGGTAAATTAGAGCGGACAGGTAAATATAAAGAGGAAAAAGTAAAAAAAAAAAAAAAAGAAAACGAAAGCAGCCACCACTTGGATTGGAAAGCTGCAATATAATATATAGTTCCTTACTTAGCTATTTGGCTCAGCGCAGGTGTGTAATCCGACCTCTCGCGGTACTAAGATCTATTGCATGATATCAGCATAACGCTGGCCACAGACACATAGGATTTCAAAGGAAAGTCTTTGGAAAATTTGTACAAAATGTTTCAGAACTCTCAAATGTTTGAAAGATTTTATTTTCTTTTAGCAATTGATTTTGGAATCAATGGATTTTCCTGAATGAAAACCAACTTTAACACAGAACATACACACACCACACACATTCAACATAACACACCACACATCACCCCGCACACACACCACACAACACACACACCACCCCCCCCCCCCCCCCCACAAAAACACCACCCCCCCACACAAACACCACCCCCCACACAAACACCACCCCCCACACACACCACCCCCCACACACACCACCCCCCCCACACAAACACCACCCCCCACACACACCACCCCCCCACACACACCACCCCCCCACACAAACACCACCCCCCACACACACCACCCCCCCCACACTCACCACCCCCCCACACAAACACCACCCCCCACACACACCACCCCCCCCCACACAAACACCACCCCCACACTCACCACCCCCCCACACACGTCAGAATTTCTATTCCTTTGGATTATTTGATTTTGTTTCGATGTGACCCACGTTGTTTCAATTAAAGATGGAATTTCAAGTCTTTTTCCAGTGTGCGGCTATCCAGAGTTTTGTTCTGCTTGCCTGCTCATGCTGTAACCTCTAGCAACCGGTCAATGAGCGGTAATGATATGCTGTAACCTCTGGCAACCAATCGCAATAGCTGCCTGATCTGATTCAGTAAACTGATTTTGAGTCTAGCTGCTATTTATTGTATGTCTCAGAGCAGGTGGAGAGCAAAACTCCATGGGGGGGGGTGCATGGCCCACCTCTGTCCTAGGGATGGGGGTTCTCTTGACACCCCTGATAGGCGCTGACTTAAATTATGGCTTATGGCTGGGTCCTCTGACCCCTTGATGAGACCTCTGTCCTGTGGCTTCTGGCTGGGGCCCCCTGACCCACCGGGTGGGACCTTTCATCTCCAAACTGGAAGCTGTCTCCAAAATGAGAGCTTTGAGCAATTCTCAGACCTGACTATACAATGACCCTACACACCTGTGTAGTGAGCCAGGTTGCAGGCGTCTAGCAAAACCTGGATCCAGGATGGAATGTTCTGATTCAGAACTACCAAATCTGGAGAGATGCTAGTTCTGAACCTTGCATTAACCCTTAACCACTTAAGGACCAGCGCGCGACCCACAGCTGGGCTCTTAAAGGGCAACGTACCTGTACGTGCTTGTGCCCAGCCGTGCCATTCTGCCGACGTATATCGGCGTGAGGCAGTCCTTAAGTGGTTGGCCCATTAAGAGCTATGGGTCGAAGTGAGATTTTGACGCCCAGCAATTGTATGGAGACGGGTGGGGACCATCTTCCCCTCACTCATCTCCATACTGAGCCATCGAGTGGATGTGATCGCCTCCTCAGCATTGCGACAGCTCCAGTAAGTGGTGGAAGGCACCGGATTGCGGTGGGGGGGCCCTCTCCCACCACCAATAAAAGTGATTTTGTGGCGAATCCGCCACAGGGACCACTTTTATTTTGTAGTGGACCGCCTGCTGAAGAACGGGATACCGGGGTTATGGCAGATATCCTCCTTCAAACAGCCGCCGTAAAAAACTGAGGCGGGCGGTCCATAAGTGGTTAATGTGATTCCCGGGTCACCTTTTCCTATAAACGTATTGTGACAGAGCCTCTCTCTGTCACAATAGTAAAACATTTTTAATGCCAGTAAACACCTTATACAGCCCGCTTCCTCTTTCTTGTCTGGTCAGTAGCCTAGGCTTATGGCATCATGCACAGCTCTCTCTCTCACTCTCGTGAAGGAAGAAAGGGGGATGAGTCATAAGAGGGCCAATGAGAGCTGCAGAGCTGGAGGCGTGCCTCTGTGTGTCTGTGTAAATCCAGAAAGTGAACAGGTAGCAGCTTCAGCTGCCCACAGTTAAAATGGCTGCAGCCAGACTCGGTGGAGGGACATTTCTGCAGCATATTTGGCAAGTACAGAATCACAGTATATATAAAATAATATGCAAAGTGGTTGGAGGGAAGCTTCAGAATGGCAAATTTTTTTTTTTTTTTTTATTACAAATTATGTGAGCAGACTGCTGTTCCTCTTTAAGTGTAAATGGGGGCTTATGGTTGCAGTTTAATACCAGATTTCACCTGTAGGTGGTGCTATAGCTCTATCCTGAGTCTATAAATTAAAGTCTTATGTAAAAGTATTAAATTCTGTCTTTTTTTTTGTACTGCAGAGGAGCCCAAAGAGGTAATTCTCAGTTAACAATAATACTCTAAAACCTTCATCGTTGAAAGAACTGAGGGTCACGTCTACCCCTCCTATCATTTTTTGGTATTGATCTGCTAAAAAGTAATAGCAGGTGCACTTTAAACATAAATACACGTATATGGGGTTTGAATTATTTTCATCAGTGTCCTTAGATGTCTCTAAAAATAAATTTCCTGACTCCCTGATGCCATTAAACACATTTTTTAAGAGGACGTTCTGGGATGACGGACACGAAATGCTGCCGTAATAACATGTTTTATACGGGCGGCGTATACTTTCAGGCAAATCACAGAAAATAGTTGTATTTTGTCCCCACTCTCTGGCACTTTATCGCTGTGAAAATTGGACATCTTGTCTTCTAAGAACACCGTACCGCAAAGTCCTCACTAACTTCTCTTCTGAAACTGATGTGAGCAATTCAAGTGTACCTGTCATGGTCAAGCCAAAGGAAGAGGAGCTTTTTTGGGGGGAGTCATGGTCAAGCCAAAGGAAGAGGAGCTTTTTTGGGGGGAGTCATGGTCAAGCCAAAGGAAGAGGACCTTTTTTGGGGAAGTCATGGTCAAGCCAAAGGAAGGGGACCTTTTTTTGGGGGACCCATGGTCAAGCCAAAGGAAGAGGACCTTTTTGTTGGGGGGGGGGGGTCATGGTCAAGCCAAAGGAAGAGGACCTTTTTTTGGGGGGAGGTCATGGTCAAGCCTAAGGAAGAGGACCTTTTTTAGGGGAGGTAATGGTCAAGCCAAAGGAAGAGGACCTTTTTTTGGGGGGAGGTCATGGTCAAGCCAAAGGAAGAGGACCTTTTTTTGGGGGGAGGTCATGGTCAAGCCAAAGGAAGAGGACCTTTTTTTGGGGGGAGTCATGGTCAAGCCAAAGGAAGAGGACCTTTTTTGGGGGGAGTCATGGTCAAGCCAAAGGAAGAGGACCTTTTTTTGGGGGAGCCATGGTCAAGCCAAAGGAAGAGGACCTTTTTGTTGGGGGGGGGTCATGGTCAAGCCAAAGGAAGAGGACCTTTTTTTGGGGGGAGGTCAAGCCAAAAGAAGAGGACCTTTTTTAGGGGAGGTAATGGTCAAGCCAAAGGAAGAGGACATTTTTGTTGGGGGGGTCATGGTCAAGCCAAAGGAAGAGGACCTTTTTTTGGGGGGAGGTCATGGTCAAGCCAAAGGGAGAGGACTTTTTTTGGGGGGTCATGGTCAAGCCAAAGAAAGCGGACCTTTTTTGGGGGGAGGTCATGGTCAAGCCAAAGGAAGAGGACTTTTTTTTGGGGGGGGGTCATGGTCAAGCCAAAAGAAGAGGACCTTTTTTGGGTGGGTTAAGCAAAATGGCCAATTAAAATGCAGCTATCAAAATAATGTTTTACTTGAGGTGTAAAAGTATTTCAGAACCACTTTCAATTAAAGGGAAAATACAGTGCAGTTGAGGTGAATATTATTTTGAGTTAGAGTACTTTTTTAAAAGGTAACTCCACTTTTGTGGGGTAAATAAATATAGCGTATACAATTGCGACACAAGTCACATTGTAGTTGAATGTTATTTAAAATGACCTTTCCTTTTCAACCTGCAGCCCGCTGTAATTTTCAGAAAATGCAGACCCACTTCCTGATTGGACGGGAGGAAGTTCAGTGTGGCAATGGCGATTATTCATTGGCTAGTAAGTATTATGGTTGTGCCGTAGATCTATGGATAAGGAGCTGCTGCCCACATCCCTAACTTGGATATAAAATAGAACATTTTCCTCTAGGGAGGAAAATGGGAGAAACTCCTTGACAATCAAAGTGTGTCGAAAATATATTTCTATTTTTATTAGAGTTATTTTTATTAAGTTAAAACTGAGAATATAAAACTGATAAAAAGTCAAAATTGGATGCATATATATTTTACAGTACACTATTGGGTGGGCGCCTATTGAAGCCTATGGCTCTAATCATGTGCTTAACCCCCCCCCCCCCCCCATTGGTATTCATGTGCCCAGTATGTAGATTAGTGGGCCGGACGCATGGATGGGAGGGGCGGCACCAATGCGCCCCTAATGCATGGGCTGCCACTGGTCTACACTAAGATACAAGTCAGATTTCAGGCATCCCCTGTAACAAAAAATTCATTTTTGGAGAGATACTTCCAATAGGAAATCATGTCTAAAGGGATGCAGGCCCTGCAGCTTTCCTCATTAGAGCCCTGCAGGTGCAGCAGATGATCTATAATTATGAAAGCACTCCTATTAGACTCACTCTCCCACAGGGACACAGACAAACACACAGCGGGGTCTTCAGAATAACAAAAGGTAGGAATCTGCAATAAAGTTTGTTATAATCCTTGCAATGCACATCAATCACCCAGGGGGGAATGTTTTTTTTTTTTCTTACAAAAGTGTAGTTACGCTTTAAGGGGAAGTTCACACCATAGAAACGCAGTCCATATGCTTTTCTGAATTTTGAGTTTTTGATGCATTTTTGATGCTGTCCAGTGCGTTTTTAATGCGATCCAGTGCATCACCCCCCCCCCTCTTTTTTCTACCCTTTTAACCACTTCCGCCATCAATATACGTCGGTCCTTTGACATTAAATACCGGGGTTATGGCAGCAGATAGCTGCCATAACCCCGGTATTTTCTTTAATGGCGAGCGGTCCGCTTTGCGATAAAAGTGGTTTCCGCAGCGGATTCGCCTCAAGATCACTTTTATCGGTGGCGGTAAAGGTGCCCATCCCCCTCCCACTGCATCCGATCCTCTCCGCCACTTACCGGATCTGTCGATAGCCGCGGAGATGATCCAATCCTTTGCCCTGTTTGGCACTGAGTCGAGTGAGGGAATGATGGCCTCCATTTGACTCTTTGCCATTGGATAACAGCAGCGACGTCAAACGTCACTTCCGCCCAACGGCCTTAAAAGGAAAAAAAAATTTTGTTGTTGAAGAAAAAAATACTTCTTCATTTATTTATTTTTTATTATTGCATTGAAGTATAAATATGAGATGTGAGATCTTTTTGACCTCAGATCTTCTCACATTTAGGCTCGGTTCACACAGGGGGCGACACGACTTGCCGCGCCGCGACCTGCCGCGACCTCAGCGGCGACTTGCAAACGACTTCTGTATAGAAGTCAATGCAAGTCGCCCGAGGTCGCCCAAAAGTAGTACAGGAACCTTTTTTCTAAGTCGGAGCGACTCGAGTCGCTCCTCTTAGAACGGTTCCGTAGTACAGAACGGGGGCGACTTGTCAGGTCGCGGCGCGGCAAGTCGTGTCGCCCCCTGTGTGAACCGAGCCTAAAGAGGTCCTGTCATACTTTTTTTCTTTTACAAGGGATGTTTACATTTACATTAAAAGACAGTGTCAAATAAAAAATAAGAAGTGAAATAATAAAAAAAAAATTAAAGCGCCCCATCCCTCTGAGCTCGCACGCAGAAGCAAAAACATATACGTAAATTGCACCCACATATGAAAACAGTGTTCAAACAGTGTTCAAACCACACATGTGAGGTATTGCCGCAATCGTTAGAGCAAGAGCAATAATTCTATCCCTAGACCTCCTCTGTAACTCAAAACTGGTAACTTGTAGTGCCAGAGTTTGTCGCCATTCCATAAGCAGCCACAATTTTGAAGCGTGACATGTTGGGTAATAATTTAGAGTAACATTATCTTTCACAATATAGAAAAAATTGGGCTAACTTTACTGTGTTATTATTTTTTAATTCCAGAAAGTGTATTTTTTTCCAAACAAATTGCATTTGTAAGACCACTACGCAAATACGGTGTGGCATAAAGTATTGTAACGACCGCCATTTTATTCTCTAGGGTGTCTGATGTTTGGGGGTTCTAAGTAATTTGTAAACAACAGGTGTCAAAAATAGGCCCGGTCCTTAAAGGGGTTGTAATACTGGCAGCACTCATATGTCTATTTCCCAAAGACAACCTCTGGATATGACGCTGAGCACGTGCACTCAGCTTCTTTGGTGGACCATGGCGAGGCCTGTTCTGAGTGGAACCTGTCTTGTTAAACCGCTTATGGTCTTGGCCACCGTGCTGCAGCTCAGTTTCAGGGTCTTGGCAATCTTCTTATAGCCTAGGCCAGTGATGGCGAACCTTGGCACCCCAGATGTTTTGGAACTACATTTCCCATGATGCTCATGCACTCTGCAGTGTAGTTGAGCTTCATGGGAAATGTAGTTCCAAAACATCTGGGGTGCCAAGGTTCTCCATCACTGCCCTAAGCCATCTTTTTGTAGAGCAACAATTCTTTTTTTCAGGTCCTCAGAGAGTTCTTTGGCATGAGGTATCATGTTGAACTTCCAGTGACCAGTATGAGAGAGTGAGATCGATAACACCAAATTTAACACACCTGCTCCCCATTCACACCTGAGACCTTGTAACCCTAGTGAGTCACATGACACCGGGGAGGGAAAATGACTAATTGGGCTCAATTTGGAAATTTTCACTTAGGGGTGTACTGGCTTTTGTTGCCAGCGGTTAAGGCCGCGTACACACGCGCGGACTGTTCGCCCAACTTTGTCCGTCAAACAGTTTCGGCAAACAGTCCGCTCAAAATTAGCATGGACGGACATGGCCACACACGACGGACGAACAGTTTGCTGAAACCGTGCGCGATGACGTGAACGGCACGTACGACGGGACGAAAAATACGACGTCCTATACACTGCATTATAACTTTCGGCGTGTAAATCCTTTCTGAGCATGCGCGGAACTTAGTTTGACGAACAAGCCTACACACGAGCGGACTGTTCGCTGAAACAAGGTTTCAGCGGACAGTTTTTCGGAAATTCCGTAAAACCTTGTTCGTCAAACTGTCCGCTGAAACTGTCCGCTGAAAGCCCACACACGAGCGGACTGTCCGCCCAAACACTGTTCAGCGGACAAAGTTGGGCGAACAGTCCGCGCGTGTGTATGCGGCCTTAGACATTAATGGCTGTGTGTTGAGTTATTTTGAGGGGACAATTTGTTATATCTAAGCCCCCGTACACACGGTCAGAGAATCCGTCGGAATGTGTCCTATCGGACCGTGTTGTCGGATAATTCAACTGTGTGTGGTATGCATCGGACTGTTTCCGTCGGAATATCCGTCGGACCCAATTTTCCAACCTGTTGGAAATATTTTCCGACAAACTGGTCCGATAGGACATACTCCGATCATGTGTAGAGAATTCCGATCGGACAAAGTGCCACGCATGCTCAGATCAAATTTCTACATCAAAGCTATTGGCTACTAGCCTGAACGTAGTCCCATCGTATCGAAATTACGTCATCACGTTCTGAAAGATCGGATTTTTCGACAACTTTGTCTGACCGTGTGTATGCAACAGTTTCGGACACAATACGACGGACAAAATCAGACGGACAAAATCCGATGGATTTGGTTGGCAGAATGTCCGACCGTGTGTACGGGGGCTAATAAATGGAAGGAGAATTATCTATATACATATCATCACCTCTCACCCAATAGGGTTAGGTATAATCCTGTGACTAGGTTAGAACCCCCCAAAGCCACAGAGAAAAGAAGGAGACATCACCCGCAGCCACACAAAAATACATAAAACAAGAATACAATCACCAATCAGAAATTAAACAGTTTAAGTCGAAATCAGCATTGAGTCCGCCAGGAGTTAAAACTTTAGTCTCATATATCCAATATGATTCCCTGCGGCTCAACTGACGTACAAAATTTCCCCCTCTCCAGTGTTTAGTTACTTGCTCTATACCCCAGAATTTTAAAGGGTATCACTTAAACTTCAAATATTCTCTACTAGAGGGAGCAAAGACTTTGTTTCCAATCATTCTGCTTCCCTTCTTTACAGTTGCAGAGACAGAATAGGTTAAATTTTCTGTATTTATAAGTAGCAGCAACGGATAATCATTTACCGTGGTCTTTCACAATCCAACAACTGTATCTAATGGCCATAACATCACGTATACTCGGCACTATCACAGACCCCCACACCATGAGAACGTCTCATGAGCAGTGACGTCATTGTCGCATTGTTCCAAGTGGTTGCTGGTTAACAGAGAAGTCCTTTAAGCCAAGTAGTCGTTAATAGACTTCTTCTCCATTAACGAGGCAACGTGACTTGATGTACAGCTGAGAGTGATCTTCATTGCTATTGTGGCACTGTGAATTGATGTACAGCACAACTTATATTGTGTAAATTTAAAGTATTGTGTATTTTGGGTATTATTACAGCTTTTGCCTAGAAAGTAATTTTTATATGACGTTCAAATCTCTACAAATGTGTTCTTCAATATTTATTTTTTATATTTTTCTTATTGTGTCAAATATAGAGATTTGCAGATCAGCCACTAGAGGGAGCATTTGCTGACTTTGTGCGTTCACTCTCTTAAAGTGTAATTTGGAGCAGGTACATTTTTTAAGTGTAATTTCGGACAAAAAAAATAATTAAATTATTTTTTATTTTTTTTTATAGCATAGGGAAGGGTTATCTCCCCTGTAATATTTGTTTTGCTGTCTGTGCCCCTGTTCAGAAGGTTTCTCCTCACCTTTGAAAATTTGGGGTTTTCGTAGAAACCAGGATTGGTGATAAAGCTTCAGTGGAGACACTTTTTTCCCCATGAAAACTCTTAGCCCTTGTACACACGGTCAGACATTCCGACCACAAAATCCGACGGATTTTGTCCGAAGCTGGTGTTGCATACACACGGTCGGACAAAGTTGTCGGAAAATCCAATCGTTCGGAACGTGATGACGTTAGTTTGTTACGATGGGACTATGTTCAGCCTAGTAGCCAATAGCTTTGCTCTCGTACTTTGATCTGAGCATGCGTGGCACTTTGTTCGATCAGAATTCTCTACAAACGGTCGGACAAAGTCCGATCGGATCCTGTTGTCAGAAAATCATATATCCAGCTCTCAAATTTTGTTGGTTGGACATTCCGACGGAAAAAGTCAGATGGAGCCCACACACGGTCGGATTATCCGGCAACACGGTCCGATTGGACATTTTCCCACGGAATGTCCGACCATGTGTACGGGGGCTTATGCTGCATACACACGACTGGATTTTCCAGCAGACTAGGTCCGACGGTCTTCCCAACGGACTTTCGGCAGAGTTCCGACGGACTTTCCAAATGAACGGACTTGGCCGCACACAGACTAAGTTCGCTCAAAAGTCTGTTCGTTTTGAACGTGATGACGTAAGACGGGACTAAACAAGGAAGTTCAATAGCCAGTAGCCAATAGTTTCCCTTGCGTGGTATTTGGTCTGTCAGACTAGCACACAAACAGTGTTCCCGATTTTTAGTCCATCTGAGTTGAGTCCATCGGATAGATTTGAAACATGTTCTATTTCTAGGTCAGTCGGATTTTTTTCCCAAAAAACGAAAGTCCGGTCGTGTGTACACGGCATTACAGGAGAGCATTTCCCAGTGGCGGCTGGTGCTCAAATTTTTTTTTTTTTTTGGGGGGGTGCAAATATACTGAAAAATTCTTTAAAAAAAAAACCCATCAATTGCAGCCTCACTGTACCATTGTCGAATCCACTGTGCCCATCAAACGCCGCTAATGTGCCATCAATAGCAGCCACTGTGTCCATCACTTGCCGCCACTGTGCCATCAAACGCAGCCACTGTGCCATCAATTGCCGCCACTGTGCCCATCAATTGCCGCCACTGTGCCCATCAAATGCAGCCACTGTGCCCATCAAACGCAGCCACTGTGCCCCACAAAATGCAGCCACTGTGCCCATCAATCGCAGCCTCTGTGCCATCAAACGCCGCCACTGTGCCCATCAATTGCTCCCACTATTCCCCATCAAATGCAGCCACTGTTCCATGTGTGCCCCCCACTGGCCCGCCATCTGCACTTGCCTGTCTCAGTGTGACAGCTCCTTAATGTCCTCTCCCGTCCTCTCTTCCCATCCTCTGCTATGATTGTATGCCTGGCGTCCAATCACAGCGCCTGTCGTTTCAGCCAATAAGGTGTCGGGTAACACAACCAAGCACCTGATTGGCGGAGAGGCGGTTTAATGTTAGGAAAGCAAATATTAATTCGCTCTTCTAACACAGCTGAGTGACCTGCAAGCACTCAGCATGACGCTCACAAGGTCATCTTTTTCGACACCTATTAGAGCCTATGGCTCTAATCAGGTGCTTCAAAACCACCCCTCGTCACTGTAATTCAGTCGCCCTGCGTCCAACAAGGGGCCGGGCGCCGGAATGGGGGTGGAAGCGGTGGCCATAGATAGATTCATGCATTGCATGAATCTGTCTATTGGTGCTAGAGGAGGTGGTAGGAGAGAGGGGGCAGTGCCCGTGCCCCATTATGGACACACCGCCTCTGGAATTTCCCTTCCTAGGGGTAGATTTCCTCTCGCTTCCTGTTGTCTCCCTTTGTTTATAAGTGTAAGTTGTTTGTAACCCGAGGCCCGGCTGTATGTATAGCTGAAACATTTTTTTTTTGTTTTGGATAGGGTACAGAACCCCTGTTAAGTTTATTGCTTTATGGGGAGATAGAAACATTGTAATTTAATTATTATTATTGTTTTGTTTTGTTTTTGTTAAAGCGGGAGTCCGCCGGGACTCCGCCGGGAGTCCGCGTTTTTTTTTTTTTTTTTAAAAGCCAGCAGCTACAAATACTGCAGCTGCTGACTTTTAAAATAGTGACACTTACCTGTCCAGCGTGCCCGCGATGTCGGCACCCGAAGCAGATCTCTAGATCGTCTCTCGGGTGCTGCCGCCGCCATATTGGGTATGGGAATCAGGAAATGGAGCCTTTAGGCTTCATTTCCCGGTTCCCTACTGCGCGAATGCACGAGTCGCGCTGCGCAATAAGGACGGTCCCCGCTGCCTCTGGGATCTGTGTGTTTCCCAGTAGGCAGCAGGGCACTTGCGGAAAGGGGTGTAATCTACGCCCCTTTCCGCAGAGAGCTATCCCGGAAGTGGGTGCAGATACCTGTACTGTACAGGTATCTGCACCCCCCTCCCCCCTGAAAGGTGCCAATTGTGGCGCCGGAGGGGGGGAGGGTTCCGATGAGTGGAAGGTCCACTTTAGGGTGGACCTCCGCTTTAACTTTGTTGTCTGACTATAAATTTATGTTTATCCCAAGCATGTTTGAAGCCATTTACTGTTCTGTCTCAATACCTCTGCCGGTAGTTTATTCCAGGCATCAACTACCTTTTCAGTAAAATAATACTTTCTAAGATTAGTTTTGAATTTTCCTCCAATTAGTTTGAGGTCATGTTCTCATGTTCTGGATTTTGGTTTCACATTGAAAAAACTGCCCCCTCTGAGCATTATTCAGCCCCTTGATGTATTTAAAGGTGTGAATCATAACTCTCCTTTCCCTTCTTTCCTCCAGACTGTACTTATGAAGTTCCTGAAATCGCTCTTGATATGTTTTATCCCCCAAACTTTCACTAGTTTGGTTACCCATCTCTGAACTTGTTTGGCGGCCCGTGCATTGTGGGTGCACGGGCGCCGCCCCCCCCCCCCCCCCATCCATGCTCCCGGCCCCTTTCAGGATGCCGGGCACATGGATTCCTATGGCGGGGGTGGGAGAAGGTGGATTTTTTTGAAGCACCTGGTTAGAGCCAGAAGCTCTAATAGGCTTCAAAACAGGGTAGGCTCAGGGCTCATAGAGTGCCCCCTGATCCCACCCAATTGTGTGACAATAGGGCCTAGTATGGATTTTGGGGGACCCCCACGCCATTTTTTTTAACTTTAGCAGGGGGGGGGGTCCCTTCTGGGTCCATACTAGACCCATATGGACCTCAGGTCGCATCAAAGTCAAACCAAAGTAGTGCAGGGGCGAATTTGACCCATTTGCAAGGTGCACAAGTGAGAATAGTGCCTAATTCAAAGGTATTATCCACTAATCTCATTCACACTTTTGCTACCTGAAAGTCACACTATTTTGCTGCCACTTTGCTGCTGCACCTTGGCCCCAACTTTTGGGAATGTCTGTGCAATATTGCACCCTATGTACCTCAAGTCACATGAAAGTCACACCAAAGTAGTACAGGGACTACTATGAAGTTGTTGCAACTTGAAGTAGCACAGATATGAATAGTTATCGTTGAGAATCATGGGGTACAACTTGTCATGCAACTCGGAGGTCCAAATTTGCTGGAAAAGTCACCCAACTATGAAACAAGTCATATATATTTTAATAGAAAGGAACTTTCATTTATATTTGAATAGTCCTTACTGATTTATATCAGCAGAACAAATGCAGGAAGTGATGTGTGCACATGGAACAAAAACAAATCAATGAACCCCACCCACACCAAATCTAACTACCACATCCACCCCATAATTGAGTAAGCACAAGTACATATCCTACACTTACCCAGCAAATCAGCAGCACCTCCTCTTTGCTAAAGAGGAACCTCGCCATGTTTGCCTATATGGAGATCCTGACCAGCACAGAAACTTCCGGGTGATTACAATGAATCATTTAAGGGCCAGAGGGTGAAACCATGCTCTTTTGATCACAGCTGCGAATATATGACCACAACCTCAATTAGAATTGTTTTATTTTTGTTTTTTATGCAAATCTTTATTTATACATATATAACGATATTTAAAGGTAAACTTAAGGGAGTGTGATAAGAAAAGGTGTCCCTGGGATAGCAGCAGGTGAATTAGGTGAATTACAAGGACAAAGGCCCAGTTTGAGCCCTGCTTCACACTGACAGCGGGAGGAAATCGCGCGAGTTCAGCTGAATTCACACAATTTCATTCCTGCATGTCAGTCCCGACTCTGTTGGGAATTTCAGAGACATCTGTACAGGTTTCTGCACTGATGTCAATAAAAATAAAATCGCCCCCCGAAGTCGCCAAAAAGTAGTACACTACTTTTGATCATTTCGGTGCTGCATCAATTAGAATGGTGCAATTGCAGCTGAATCTCACCAATGTGAACCAGGGCTGACACATAAAACACTGCCGATGTACCAGCTGAATTCATTACCTGCAATTCTCCACAGCTGTTATATATAAAGATTCCACCTTTATAATTTACTTGCAGGTGTGCTGAAGAGATTATTTGTTTTTTGATGCACAAATACATATAGAAATTATAAGGTATAAAAGTAAGATATTGCATTTCCCCAAAACCACCACCCCAAAACGAATTACAAAAAAGAAAGAAAAGAGGAAAAATAAAAATACCACAACAAACAAGCTCAATATACTTTTATTTTGCTAGCAGATACAAAATGATGTAATTCATTTACTAGCTTTAAAAAATATTCTACAGGATATATGGTGCTAAATTTAGCAAAACAGTTAGCGATTAGTGTTTTAAGGGCCTTGCTCATAGGAGCTTACAATTTAAAATTTGTCTAAACCTTAGAGTAGACACAACTTTACGTTCAGTGTATAACGGTTAACATTTCATAGTACAACTACCCCACCAGCCCACATTTTTATCTGCAAGATTATAGAAACATACTTAACATACTTAACAGTCATTATTCTTACAAAGCATTCCAACATAATATTAAAAAAGGCACATATTCAAAATCGAACACCCACCACCAGCCCACAATCCACACACATACATACATTGGGGAGTATGTCCTGCTGGAAGCTGCATTTCTGTGTACATGATTAAAGTGAGTTCCGCTCAAAAATAGAAGTTCTGCTTTAAGATAGGCAACCCCCTGACATGCCACATTTGGTATGTCATTTTTGGGGGGGGGGGGGTTAACCTCTCCCCCTCCCTCTCGGCAATCATCTGGAACACATCACAAGTCTCAGGTGATTGCCCGGCCAGTCATGGCACGGCTCACTCATGTGCAGTGGGTGCCCGGCTGTGAAGTCACAGCCGGGAGCCCACACTTACAATGTCGGCACCACAGAGAGGATGGGGAGACGAGCTGGGCTTCACTCCCCCACATCTCTGGACCCTGGGACAGGTAAGTGTCTGATTATTAAAAGTCAGCAGCTTCAGTATTTGTAGCTGCTGACTTTTATTTTTATTTTTTTTAACAGAACCCTGCTTTAAGCAATGAGATCAAAGAGAAGAAGATCAGCACATGCTCCCAAAGCATGTTTGCACAAGAATTTCAGCAAACAGCCCTAGTTGGGCGTGCCAATAGGCACAATATCATTCCTTCTCCCCCACAAATCACAGCAAAAAACCTGGCCTTCTCAGGCCAAACATATACATAGTTACATAGTAGTTATGTTGAATAAAGACACCAGTCCATCCTGAGTGAGTGTCCCCAATTGTCCCTATCCCTGTACATTGCATGCTCACATTGGTCCCTGCCCTCAAGGAGCCCACAATCCAAGGTCCCCATTCATATACTAGGGCCAATTTTGGACAGAGGCCAAATTGCATGCAGGCTCCAGGCGGGTGGTGTTGTGGTTGGGATTTGAGCCAGCGACCCTTCTTGCTGCTGGGTGAGAGTGTTAACCACTACACCACTGTGCCGCCCTCCCCCACTGCTGCCCTTTATATAAGGTTGTATTGTTAGCACACTGACACACGCCCAATAGAAGTACACGCCCATCAGTATCTTTAAATCTGTCTCTTCATGTATATCTAAAGTGATTGCGCCCGATGAGCAGGAACACATAATACTATTTGCAACTGTGTTAGCCCTTGGCAAATCTCCAACTACAGGCCAAAGATCAAAGTCCATTTGCATGCACATAAACAAAGCAATAGTTTTCTAAGCATATACCTGTGCAGTGTAAACCCTACAATTTTAAATGTCCAAGTCCCTGGGCAGGATTAGTGCTAACATTAACATCAGTCCCTGGCTGCAATGAGCTTCTAATCCAAAGTCCAAAACTAACTTTCTTACATTAGAGACTATTTCGGCAGGAGACAATAAAATACCTGTATGTCTTTGGAGTGTGGTGAGAAAACCACACTTCAACTTCAACCCAAGCATTAGGATGTTGGAGACTTGAACCAGCAACCCCAGTGCTGCTAGATGGAATTGCTACCCATTTAGCCAGCAGGAAGCCTCACATGTTGTCTGCATCTCTGTGGTGTGAACCAGTCCTAAGCCCATAGCCATGCTCAGTGTCACAAGCAATATACAGTATATTGTCTGAAGTATTGGGAGGCCTACCTTTATATGCACATGAACTGTAATGGCATCCTAGTCTTAGTCTGTAGGGTTCAAAATTCATTTGGCCTACCCTTTGCAACTATAACAGCTTCAACTCTTCTGGGAAGGCGGTTCACAAGGTTTAGGAGTAGGTCTATGGGAATGTTTGACCATTCTTCCATAAGTGCATTTGTGAGGTAGGCACTGATGTTAAAGGAAAAGGCCTGGCTTACTGTCTCTGCTCTAATTCATCCCCAAGGTGTTCAGTTGTGTTGAGGTCAGGACTCTGTGCAGGCCTGTCAAGTTCCTCCACCCCAAACTCGCTCATTCATGTCTTTATGGACCTTGCTTTGTGCACTGGTCCAAAACATTTGGTGGAGGGGAGGTTATGATGTTTCAGGAGTTGGGCTTGGCCTCTTAGTTCCAGTGAAGGGAACTCTTAAGGCATCAGCATACCAAGACATTTTGGACAATTTCATGCTCCCAACTTTGTGGGGACCATTTGGGAATGGCCCCTTCCTGTTCCAACATGACTGCACACCAGTGCACAAAACAAGGTCCATAAAGACATGGATGAGTGAGTTTGGGGTGGAGGAACTTGACTGGCCCGTACAGAGTCCTGACTTCAACCCAATAGAACACCTTTTGGCCAGGCCTTCTCATCCAACATTCTGGCCTCACAAATGCACTTCTGGAAGAATGGTCAAACATTCCCATAGACACACTAAACTTTGTGGACAGCCTTCCTAGCCTTCCCAGAAGCTGTTCTAGCTGCAAAGCATGGGTCAAATCAAATTTTAACCCTACGGACTAAGACTGGGCTGCCATTAAAGTTCATATGTCTGGAAAGGCATGCGTCCAAAAATGGTGTATCTGGCAAGATTTACAATGGTGGTGGAACCCTCTTACACATAAATACTACATTTAGACATAGTTTTAGGACCTGGGAGATGAGACAACTTCTCCACACGAAGCAGCATGTATGGGATTTAAACCCAGACACTCAGGGATGCTAAGCAGAAGTTTTAACCTCTAAGCCACACATAAATACGGCATTTCTTTGGAGATACAGGTGATGGAATTACATTACTCGAGAGTTATTCTTCTTTATTTATTCTGTGATATTTGTTTTTTTTTGTGGGTGAGTGTAGAATATTGATATTACCCTCAAATTTTGGGGAATTACATTTTGATTTCTGATGTTGGTACACATATCACATATTTTGGGTTTAAATTATAATTATTTGGATATAATAAAAAGCACAAAAAATTGTGACTCATTTAAAATTTGCATCAGCAATGGTATTGTTTGTGGTTTGTAAAGACACCTGTGTGAGTTTGGGTAAAGATTGTTGTGAATGGAGAGTAACAAGTAAAAGTGACCGAGAAAAAAATATTTTACCAAAACATCAAAACATTCCACATTGTAGCATTCTTAAAAACAAAATAGTTTAAGTAGAAGCAGCAATGTTGCAAAGGAAAATTTATTTCAGAGAAAGATACATTTCATCTCAACATAAAAGCATTTATTTGGGGAAGTTACAACCGAGGCTCAAGTCCTGTGGGAACGCATGGGAACGGAATTCCTGTACTTTTTCCACAACAGGAACTCAGTTCCCATTAGCAGCCGTGTCCTGCAAGACATTGAAGTATGCGATCTGTGTGGCAGGTGCTATACCAGCAGCCGCCGACACAGCTCGCAATAGTAAGTGCCGCACACCTGACCCTTCAGGCATTGCCAGTAGGGGGTCCCATGACAGCTTCTGCTTCGTTCTACCTGTCAATCACAGCTAGCTGATGGGTAGATCAGGTCCCTGCTGCTAAGAGATTGTATTTAGTCATACCTCTCGTGATGCGCTCCTCCCCACCGGCCCCTCCTGATTTTCTGTCTCCTCATTGCGGATGAAACTAGAAGGTGTATGTGAATGTTTCTAGCATTCTCTCAGTTGTTGCGAATTTGTATTTTGTCTAATATGTTTGTTTCAAATGATCATCAACGCCATCTAGTGGTCACAATGCAGCATTTTCCTGTAATCACCTCAATCTGAAAAATACAGCATTATGTCCACTAGATGGAGCTGATGATCATAGGAGATAAACATATTATACACATGGGGATAAATGGTGATGGCTGTCCAAGTGTTTGTGACATTTATCCAATGATTTTTTTTATAGATAGACCTTTATGTCTCCTTTGCAATAAAAAGCCTGCCTATTCACACATTTTCCATTTTAAAGTTAGATTTTTTTTCTTTTTTTTTTATAGAATTGCTGAACATTTCTACTTTGTAGCTTTGTAAATTCCCAAGGAACAGTATGGAGTGAAATGACTTCAATTTCAAGTTTTCGAGTGTACTTCTAAGTCTGCAGGCTTCCCCAGGTGGACCGTCCATCGCCAACAGAGCCAGCAAACCTCAATAAAGGGCAGCCATATGGAACATCTCCATCTGCCTTTCCATCCATCCGGAGAAACAGCTGCACGTCATCATCAGAGGAAGCTCATCCACCTTCCCTGAGCGCCGTGTATGACTTGCTTCAAATAATACCTAGACTGGTAAAGCCTTCTTAGAACAAACGGTATTCACATGTATCGTTCCATCACACATCCCGAAAATAAGAGGATTACTTAAAAAGAAATATTTGAAATCCTTCAGCACTATGACCCTTTTCTCAGAGCATCTGAAGGAATCGCTGGTTTAATTACCAATAAAAAGAATCTCCATTTTTTTTCCAGGTAGTAGTATAGGACAGTAGTATAGGGCAATGAAAGGCAGAAGGTGATTGGTTATTACTAGGGCTGGCCCAAGACATTGTGCTGCCTGGGTCCAACAATAAAATGTTGCCCCCCCCCCCCCCAAAAAAAAACAAAAAAAACTCACGCCCACCAAAAGGCTCCCACATCCATTATTTTATGCCATGATAATTAAACCTAAAATTACATTTATCAGGAAGTCAGATTTACATGCAGCAGCACCTTATCTATATTCAAAATTATATGACATTATGTTCAATTCCAAGGGGAGGGCTAGGGCAGTATAGGGGTGGGCTAGGATAGTATAGGGGCAGGCTAGAGTAGTATATAGACAGGCTAGAGTTTAATAAGAACAGGCTAGGGTAGTATATATACAGGCTAGGGTAGTATAGGGGCAGCCTAGGGTAGTATATAGACAGGCTAGGGTAGTATATAGACAGGCTAGGGTAGTATATAGACAGGCTAGGGTATTATGTGGACAGGCTAGGGTAGTATGTGGACAGGCTAGGGTAGTATATGGACAAGCTAGAGAAGTATATAGACAGGCTAGGGTAGAATATGGATAGGCTAAGGTAG
This sequence comes from Lithobates pipiens, assembly GCF_037356315.1. Lineage (NCBI taxonomy): Eukaryota > Metazoa > Chordata > Amphibia > Anura > Ranidae > Lithobates > Lithobates pipiens. The sequence continues at coordinate 244,963,223 of NW_027507685.1, forward strand.
TATATGAACAGGCTAGGGTAGTATATATACAGGCTAGGGTAGTATAGGGGCAGCCTAGGGTAGTATATAGACAGGCTAGGGTAGTATATAGACAGGCTAGGGTATTATATGGACAGGCTAGGGTATTATATGGACAGGCTAGGGTAGTATGTGGACAGGCTAGGGTAGTATATGGACGAGCTAGAGAAGTATATAGACAGGCTAGGGTAGAATATGGATAGGCTAAGGTAGTATATGAACAGGCTAGGGTAGTATCTAGACAGGCTAGAGTAGTATATAAACAGGCTAGGGCAGTCTATGGACAGGCTAGAGCAGTATAGGGGCAGGCTAGGGTAGTATATAGACAGTCTAGGGTATAGACAGGCTAGGGTATTATAGGGACAGGTTAGGCTAGTATATGGACAGGCTAGGGTATTATAGGGACAGGCTAGGGTAGTATATGGACAGGCTAGGGTAGTATATAAACAGGCTAGGGCAGTATAGGGGCAGGCTAGGGTAGTATAGGGGTGGGTGGAGAGGCCAAGGGGCAGTTGTTGTCATGACACACAAAATTGCAGGAAAAAAAAACTTGGTTATCATTTTGCTGGGTAAATGGAAGAGGTGGCCGTGGTTCGATTTGCTGCCCCTATCAAAGTGCTGCCTTGGTCCAATGGACCCACTGGGACCCATGGTAGGTCCGGCCCTGGTTATTAGAAGAAACAGAGATCTGTAGTTTTAGGCACTTGAAGGCCAGGCCTTTTCTGGTGCTTTTTGTTTACACGGTTAAATCAATATTTTTTGCTAGAAAATTACTTAGAACCCCAAAAACATTATATATATCGATTTATTTTTTAGCAGAGACCCTAGCGAATAAAATGGCGATTGCTGCAATTTTTATGTCACACGGTATTTGCACAATGTTTTTTCAAAGCAATTTTTTAGGAAAAAAAACAATATATATCCCATTTTTTTTGTGTAAAATATTAAAGATGATGTTATGCAGATTAACCACTTTCAGACCGGACCATTTTGCTGGTAAATGACCAGAGGTCTTTTTACACTTTGGCACTGCGCTGCTTTAACTGGTAATTGCGCGGTCATGCAATGTTGTACCCAAACAAAATTTGCGTCCTTTTCTTCCCACAAATAGAGCTTTCTTTTGATGGTATTTGATTGCCTCTGCGATTTTTATTTTTTGCAATATAAACGTAAAAAGACCGCAAATTTTGAAAAAAAATGATATTTTCTAATTTTTGTTATTAGAAAAATCCAATAAACTCAATTTTAGTCATACATTTAGGCCAAAATGTATTCAGCCACATGTCTTTGGTAAAAAAAAAGTCAATAATTGTATATTTATTGGTTTGCGCAAAAGTTGTCACATCTACAAACTAAGGTACGTTTTCTGGAATTTACGCAGCTTTTAGTTTACGACTGCCTATCTCATTTCTTGAGGTGCTAAAATGGCAGGGCAGTACAAAACCCCCCCCAAATGACCCCATTTTGGAAAGTAGACCCCCTAAGGAAATTGATAAGAGGCATGTTGAGCCCATTGAATATTTTATTTTTTTGCCTCAAGCGATTGAATAATGACAAAAAAAAAAATTTTTTTTTTTTTACACAAAGTTGTCACTAAATGATATATTGCTCACACATGCTATGGGCGTATGTGAAATGACACCCCAAAATAAATTCTGCTGCTTCTCCTGAGTACGGGGATACCACATATGTGGGACTTTTTGGGAGCCTAGCCGCGTACGGGGCCCCGAAAACCAAGCACCGCCTTCAGGCTTTCTAAGGGCGTAAATTTTTGAGTTCACTTCTCACTACCTATTACAGTTTTGAAGGCCATAAAATGCCAAGATGGCACAAAACCCCCACAAATGACCCCATTTTAGAAAGTAGACACCCCAAGCTATTTGCTGAGAGGCATGTTGAGTCCATGGAATATTTTATATTTTGCCACAAGTTGCGGGAAAATTTCAAACTTTTTTTTTTTTTTTTTTTTTTCACAAAGTTGTCACTAAATGATATATTGCTCACACATGCCATGGGCATATGTGAAATGACACCCCAAAATAAATTCTGCTGCTTCTCCTGAGTACGGGGATACCACATATGTGGGACTTTTTGGGAGCCTAGCCGCGTACGGGGCCCCGAAAACCAAGCACCGCCTTCAGGCTTTCTAAGGGCGTAAATTTTTGAGTTCACTTCTCACTACCTATTACAGTTTTGAAGGCCATAAAATGCCAAGATGGCACAAAACCCCCACAAATGACCCCATTTTAGAAAGTAGACACCCCAAGCTATTTGCTGAGAGGCATGTTGAGTCCATGGAATATTTTATATTTTGCCACAAGTTGCGGGAAAATTACAAACTTTTTTTTTTTTTTTTCACAAAGTTGTCACTAAATGATATATTGCTCACGCATGCCATGGGCATATGTGAAATGACACCCCAAAATAAATTCTGCTGCTTCTCCTGAGTACGGGGATACCACATATGTGGGACTTTTTGGGAGCCTAGCCGCGTACGGGGCCCCGAAAACCAAGCACCGCCTTCAGGCTTTCTAAGGGCGTAACAGTTTTGAAGGCCATAAAATGCCAAGATGGCACAAACCCCCCCCAAATGACCCCATTTTGGAAAGTAGACACCCCTAAATTTAGGGGTACACTAGTGAGACTAGGTAATAAATGGCGGGTGCCCTGAAACTATAAAAAAATAACTAACCAACCAGCGTCACCTGTAACAGTTATATGGTGATCACTGGTGAAAGGGTTAACTAGGGGGCAATCAGGGGGCTTTATGCGGTAGTATATGGGGGTCCCTGGCGCTATAAAAAGCTGCGGCGAACCTAAATACCTACCTGCCTAACTAGCGTCACCTGTGACACTAATACAGCGATCAGAAAAATGATCGCTTATTAGGCTGGGTTCACACTGGAGCGATGCGGAAACGCCGCGAATCCGCGGCGGGTTCCCGCATCGCATGCCTCCCGGCGGCAGTTCACACTGCCCTATGCGAACTGCTGGGAGTGTCAGTGAAATGTTACTGACACCCCCAGATCAGTTCGCATATCGCAGTGCGATCTGCAAACTCGGATCGCATGGTGTGAACACCCATGCGATCCGATTCTGCTGCGGGCCAAAAAAAAGGGTCCCGTGCGAATTTGCGGCGGGTGCGGCGGGTGTGGCGGGTGCGGCGAATGGCTGAACTCGAATCGCACAGAGATCGGATGTGATTTGCACTGCAGTGCGGTGCGAATCACATTCGTTCTCATAAACCGCTGCAATGTGAACCCAGCCTTAGTGACACTGGCGACGGGGGGTGATCACGGGGTTAAACCTTTATTGGGGGGGTTAGGGGGGTACATTAGAACTAAAGGGGGCTAACTCTAACTGCCCTAACAGTTATTACAGTCACAAATGACACCAATGCAAAAAAAAAAATGACATTGGTGTCACTGTGACTGGGGGGCAGGGGTAATTGGGGGGGTGATCGGGGGGTAAAGGGGGGGTGTGAGTGTGCCTGGCATGTTCTACTGTGTGTGTAGAGTGTTGGTGCAACTCACCGATCCGCTCTCCTCCGTGTCGGAACGAAAAATACCGACACGGAGGAGAGAATACATCACTTCCTCTCCTGTGTTTACATTACAGGAGAGGAAGTGATGTCACGGGGGATTTCCATTCGTCGAGAGCGATCGCGAGGGGGTGGCCATGAATGAATGGCCGCCCCCTCATCCCGGATCGCTCTCGAAGGAATGCCGACCGCCGCAGGCACCGGGGGGGCCCGATCGGGCCCCCCACCCGCAGGCAGGCAGGGACTTATATATACGCCCATATGCCTGCCCGTGCCATTCTGCCGACGTATATCGTCGTGCGGCGGTCGGCAAGTGGTTAAATAGATACCTAACATGTGACAGTTTGAAATTGCTCACGCTCGTAGAATGGCAACAAAGTATGGTACTTAAAAATCTCCATATTTTCTTGTGTATAAAAGTGAAGTAAAAGAGGACAGCCTAATGGAAAGAATATTATATGAAGCATTTACTCAAGATATAATATTTTTGTATCCTAATTTTTTTACCTACATTTTGTATCTTTACTTTTATTTTTTTTATTCTTTCCTCTTATGTCCAAGAAGTAACAAATGTATGTACTGTAGGTATGCAATTTTTGTAATCGTAAGATTTATATACTAATATATCTATCTATCTATCTATCTATCTATCTATCTATCTATCTATCTATCTATCTATCTATCTATCTATCCATCTATCATAATAATAATAATAATAATATAATGTAATAATAATGATAATTTTTTTTAAAGCACAGGATCTTTAATATTTAATAATATTATTATTATTATTATTAAATATTAAAGATCTTGTGCTTTAAAAAAAAAAAAAAAAAAAAAGTTTACTTTCACCCCGGACTTTAAGTGACGTCATGACGTCGCTCGGGTCCTCCAAGGCCATGGAGGCGATCAAAGTCCCCTGTGATCCAGGTAGATATTACAAAAAAAAAAAAAGAATGCATCTCTGTATTCATATAACAAAAAAAAATAAAAAAAAAAATATATATATATATATATATATATATATATATATATATATATATATATATATATATATATATATATATACAGTGGTACAGTGGTGTGAAAAAGTGTTTGCCCCCTTCCTCATTTCCTGTTCCTTTGCATGTTTGTCACACTTAAGTGTTTCGGAACATCAAACCAATTTAAACAATAGTCAAGGACAACACAAGTAAACACAAAATGCAATTTGTAAATGAAGGTGTTTATTATTAAAGGTGAAAAAAAATCCAAACCATCATGGCCCTGTGTGAAAAAGTGATTGCCCCCTAAACCTAATAACTGATTGGGCCACCCTTAGCAGCAACAACTGCAACCAAGCGTTTGCGATAACGTGCAATGAGGCTTTTACAGCGTCCTGGAGGAATTTTGGCCCACTCATCTTTGCAGAATTGTCCTAATTCAGTTACATTAGAGGGTTTTCGAGCATGAACGGCCTTTTTAAGGTCATACCACAACATCTCAATAGGATTCAGGTCAGGACTTTGGCTAGGCCACTCCAAAGTCTTCATTTTGTTTTTCTTCAGCCATTCGGTGGTGGACTTGCTGGTGTGTTTAGGATCATTGTCCTGCTGCAGAACCCAAGTTCGTTTTAGCTTGAGTACACGAACAGATGGTCGGACATTCTCCTTCAGGATCTCTTGGTAGACAGCAGAATTCATAGTTCCTTTTATCACGGCAAGTCTTCCAGGTCCTGAAGCAGCAAAACAGCCCCAGACCATCACACTACCACCACCATATTTTACTGTTGGTATAATGTTCTTTTTATGAAATGCAGTGTTCCTTCTACGCCAGATATACTTGGACACACACCTTCCAAAGAGTTCCACTTTTGTCTCATCGGTCCACAGAATGTTGTCCCAAAAGTCTTGGGGATCATCAAGATGTGTTGTGGAGAAATTGAGACGAGCTTTGATGTTCTTTTTGCTCAGCAGTGGTTTTCTCCTTGGAACTCTGCCATGCAGGCCATTTTTGCCCAGTCTTTTCCTGATGGTGGAGGCATGAACGCTGACCTTAACTGAGGCAAGTGAGGCCTGCAGTTCCTTGGACGTTGTTGTGGGGTCTTTTGTGACCTCTTGGATGAGTCGTCGCTGCGCTCTTGGGGTAATTTTGGGCGGCCGGCCACTCCTGGGAAGGTTCACCACTGTTCCATGTCTTCGCCATTTGTGGATAATGGCTCTCACTGTGGTTCGCTGGATTCCCAAAGCTTTGGAAATGGCTTTATAACCCTTTCCAGACTGATAGATCTCAATTACTTTCTTTCTCAATTGTTCCTGAATTTCTTTGGGTCTCGGCATGATGTGTAGCTTTTAAGGATCTTCTGGTGGACCTTACTGTGTCAAGCAGCTCCTATTTAAGTGATGCCTTGATTGTGAACAGGTGTGGCAATAATCAGGCCTGGGTGTGGCTAGAGAAATTGAACTCAGGTGTGGACAACCACAGTTATAGTATGTTTTAACAAGGGGGGCAATCACTTTTTCACACAGGGCCATGATGGTTTGGATTTTTTTTCACCTTTAATAATAAACACCTTCATTTACAAATTGCATTTTGTGTTTACTTGTGTTGTCCTTGACTATTGTTTAAATTGGTTTGATGTTCCGAAACACTTAAGTGTGACAAACATGCAAAGGAACAGGAAATGAGGAAGGGGGCAAACACTTTTTCACACCACTGTATATAAATTTCAATGCAAGCCCCTGAATTTTACAATTTGATATCAGCCTTTTGATTTCAGCTAGAGCTCAGACTAGGGGAGGGAGAAACAGCACAATGCTCCAATCAGGTTTGCTGCAGTGCAAGGAGCATGCTGATAGGAGGGCAGAGAGATGGATCTGTTTTCCGCTTCTCCTTTTACTGTCCAGTCACAGGCTGGGGTAGGATAACAGACCTATGAGGGCTAGTGGTTGAGGGGAGGTAAAACCCTATGGTTGAGCTGCATTTTACCACCCACCACAACCGCTGCAACCTTAAGCCTCATGAACACTGGGCGTTTTAAATGTCGCTTGTAGAGGCGTTTTGCATTCTTTTTCCCTGCCTCTAAATGCCCCTCTATGTTAGTCTATGTGTCCATGTTTAGAAGCGCTTGGAGGCAGAAAAAAAAATGCCTGATGCGATTAAATTCATGTAAACGCATCCAAACGTACTTAAAGTGGTGTTGCTGCCAAAAAATAGTTCAAAATTCATAAAAAAATATTAAAAAAAATAATTGGAAAAAAAATAAAAATTTACTCACCTCTAAATGCCTGTTGCTAGGGGGTCCCTCGTAGTCTGCCTTCTTCCTTGCCCGGGCTGGTGACATCACTTCCCCTCGCGCCGCACAGTCATCTGGGACCTGTCACGTGTCCCAGATGACTGTGCGGCGTATCACGGCGCCCGGCACCGCTCGCGCATGAGCAGTGGGTGCCTGCCTGTGAAGCCACAGCTGGGTGCCCACCATAAGAATGCCGGCACTGCGAGCAGAGCAGGGAATGAGGGGGGGTTTCGTTCCCCCGGCATCGCTGGACCCTGGGACAGGTAAGTGTCCGATTATTAAATGTCAGCAGCTGCAGTATTTGTAGCTGCTGACTTTAAAAATTTTTTTTTAGGGGGCACCCCACTTTACGGATACGAGCATCAAGCACTTGGGCATTCATTCATTAATTTCAATGGCCAGAATAAATAAATATTCTGGCCAAGGAAATGAATAAACGATGAAGAGTCTGACACATTTAAATGTCCCTGAACATGTTTACAAATACGCGGCTTTAGTCGCGTTTCTGGCGCTGCCTCCTCACCACCTATCAATAACCTTCTGAAGAACAATGCGAAAGCGGATCTCTCCTAAGAGATCAAAGAACATGTGGATGAGCCCTGACTGTTACGGAACAAGGTTGTGCTGTGTGGCAAAGCTGTGTGACTCTCAGAACTGGATGGGCAGGAGTACAAATCCATTGGCATGTAAAGCAGCTCCCACATATGTAGTTTCTATGTATTTAGCGATTTCCTGGAGTTAAGCTTTATTAGAAAGTCATTTTGGGCTTATAAATTAATAAACATATTCTAGGTTATTAATAATTATAGCGAAGTCCCCGCGCTCCCTGGCATCTTCCCTTTTTTTTTTTTCCTTGTAACTCCGTCACTTTTTGTCTTGTATTAAATATCTCAAAATTAAAATGAATATTAAAATAAAAAAGCATACATTTACACTGCTTCCCATTAACAGGTACATCATAATGATTAAGTCTCTATTGCCTCTAGAATTTTTTTGCTGCAGGGATTCAATGAGGTGCTAAAATATTAATTGAGGTGGACCAATCCGTGACCTTACCTTGTCTGCATGAATACTGGCTTGGCAAGCCACAAAATACAGCAACAATATCATATACTACCATGGGCGTCCACAGAACTATTTTCGGGGGGGCATAATTTTAGGGTCACCTATGTGCCGCCATTTTTCGACAATGTCTTTATCACATTATCATGCTCAGAGACTGCAGACGTAGTACAATCCCTAGGATAAGTAATGGATAATGGCAAACAGGCCCTCTTACCAGACCCAGCAAAACTACAGCAGTGATCCCTCCGGTCAGTAGCGTAGCATGTCTGTACCCTGGCAGTGGCTTTCTCTCTCTGGCTTCTGCCCAGCACACTCCTCGTTCTTTTTCCTGTAGCGCTAGACTATAGCGATGGAACTGTGTTGAAATTAAGATCTGATCCCTGATTCCAGGGGGGGCACTTGACCTCCCTTGCCCCTACCTGCGGACGCCCATGTATAATACTACTACTACTACTACTACTACTACTACTACTACTACTACTACTACTAATAATAATAATAATCACACTACTACTACTACTACTACTACTACTACTAATAATAATACTACTACTAATAATAATAATAATAATCACACTACTACTACTACTACTACTACTACTACTAATAATAATAATATTAATAATCATACTACTACTACTACTACTAATAATAATAATCATAATCATGTGCAGTATATAGTTGTGTAATACACGTATAAATACTTGCACATATAGAAAGCATAGTATAGTGCATTTCCACTGTGCAGCATTGTGACTGCTGAGCGGTTCTGCAGCGATACTTCAAAGAGTGACAAACGCAATAAAAAAAAAAGTATTATAACTGGTGTGATAGACCAGTGGCCCCCAAAAACGACAGATTGAAGCGGGGTGTTATATACCTTCTTCCACATACATACTGCACTTCTCTACAGACTTTTGTCACAGGGTCATTTAAAAAATGACAGGCAGAGGAAGAGGCAGGCCCTTCCGCAGGGGTGGTAGGGGTAGGGCTGGAGCAACAGGCTTGAGCCAAAGTGACGTAATCGCACGCACCTTCTGCAATTTCCCAAAGGTTGGTTGAGTGGCTCACTCAGCCTTACTCTTCTGCACCCTCCTCATCCTCTCGATCTGCACCCTCTTCTTCACTCTCTGCTGTGTGCACCCCCAAAGACACTACCACCAACACCACCAGCACCACCATATATCCTCCGCTTGGAGGAATTATTTTATCCATATCAAGACATTTCCGATGCGCAGCCACTCTTGGTATTGGATCAGGAAGAGGAGGTAGCAACAACCGCTACTCAGCAGTCTGACGACAGTACCCAGATCAGCCCAAGGAGGAGGTTGGTCCCCGGTGTTGCTGCCTACTCCGAGATCTCTAATTATAGCGGTGGGGAAGGTGACGTTGATGATGATGTGTCTAGTGATGTCACGTGGGTGCCTACAAGAGAGGAAGAGGAGGGGAGTTCCGAGAGAGATATGGACCAGCAGATAGGGAGGAGAAGCAGAAAGAACTTACATTGCACAGGAGGGACAAAGCAGACTGCAAATGTATCAGGAGCGAGTCATCGACCATGTACGGTCACATCTGGCGCTCCCAGGACACCGGCACATGGCTCCGCAGTGTGGGCTTTTTTTAACGCTCACGACAGTGTTGACTACCTCACATTTCTAAAAATGAATGAGGCATGGATCTCGGAGGAATTCAACACATGTGACCAGTAGACCATGTATATGCATAGCTCTATAAACGATTTATTTAATCAAGCACACTGACCTTTTTTCTACCTTTAGCTCACTTCCTTGTACAAAAAAAGCACACCGTACTAAATGCCCGTACCCTCCTGTTTGAAGAGGTTGAGCTGTGTCATATTTTTGTGTCCTGCAGCGAGTTGCTGGTATCAGTGTTGCTGTCAGTGCTCTCTATCTCGGTGCTGGTGTTAGTGCTCTCTCTCTATCTCGGTGCTGGTGTGGTGTCAGTGCTCTCTATCTCGGTGCTGGTGTCAGTGCTCTCTATCAAGGTGCTGGTGTCAGTGCTCTCTATCTCGGTGCTGGTATCAGTGCTCTCTATCTCGGTGCTGGTGTCAGTACTCTCCATCACGGTGCTGGTGTCAGTGCTCTCTATCTCGGTGCTGGTGGGGTGTCAGTGCTCTTTATCTCGGTGCTGGTGTGGTGTCAGTGCTCTCTATCTCGGTGCTGGTGTCAGTGCTCTCTATCTCGGTGCTGTTGTGGTGTCAGTGCTCTCTATATCGGTGCTGGTGTGGTGCCAGTGCTCTCTATCTTGGTGCTGGTATCAGTGCTCTCTATCACTGTGCTGGTGTCAGTGCTCTCTCTCTCTATCTCTGTGCTGGTGTCAGTGCTCTCTCTCTATCTCGGTGCTGGTGTCAGTGCTCTATATCACAGTGCTGGTGTCAGTGCTCTCTATCTCGGTGTTGGTGTCAGAGCTCTCTCTCTATCTCGGTGCTGGGGTCAGTGCTCTCTATCACGGTGCTGGTGTCAGTGCTCTCTATCACGGCGCTGGTGTCAGTGCTCTCTATCACGGTGCTGGTGTCAACTTTGCGGTTCGCAAACTTTTGGCCACGTTCGCGGTTCGCATTCGCGAAACGTCCAGTCGGAAGTTCGTCCATCTCTAATTATCATACAGGATTTATAGAGGGCCAAAAGTTTGCACAGCAATTTACAATGTTAGGGCAAACAATAGTTATTAAAATACAATTCAATACAGGAGGCATCTACTATTACCATTATATTGCTACCACTAAAACTACTAATACGACTACTATGATTATTAATACTACCACTATCATTACCAATACCACTACCAATACAGCTACTAACATGACTACTACCACTAGTCCTATCACTATGTCTGCTACAATTACTACTACTACTAATATTACTACCGCTACTCCTACCACTATGACTACTACAATTGCTGCTACTACTCCTACCACTAAAACTACTTATACGACTACTACAAATACTACTATTACTACTTCTCCTACCAATAAAACTACTTATACAACTACCACTACCACTACTACTACTGCTACTTTACCTGGGGCAAAGACAAATGTGGGTGCCGGTGTTCAAAGAGCCCGTCCTGGCTCAGTGCACACACAGAAGAGGGGAGGTGTTATGCCGCACTCTGAAAAAACAACCCGCGCATGAAAGCTAAAAGCGGCTTCAGCCCGCCTCTTCACAGGCCACACCCACCAATGCGTTTTACAGCATGCGGCAGACCAATAAAAACGTCATGCAGTTCAACACAACACAGAAAAATGACATGAAAGTGAGGCAGAAGAAACACTAAAGAGATATTTGGGGTCCCCACCAATTACATCTAATCTCTTCTATTCACCAAATCCTCCATGAGTCAACCCCCTTAAATGAAATTACGCACCTGTACATGAGTAAATGGTCTCAGTTGTTAGACAAAGCCATCCCCCTACAGACCTGGGATAAGATCTGGGCCTCTACTTTTAAGTCCTCTAAGTGTGTCACGCAAAGGGAAACGGCAATTAAAATCCTCATGTTCTGGTACAGGACCCCCGATGTCATCCACAAATTTGATCCCTCAGTTTCGCCACGATGCTGGAGATGTGGGCTTGACGTCGGGTCATTGTTCCACATCTTCTGGAAGTGCTCCCTGATACGTCCTTTTTGGTTGGAGGTGGGGTCGTTGGTGATGGAGGTTACGGGGGTGTCCCTTCCGATCGACCCCCTACACTGTTTGTTGGGTCTCCCTCTCCCAGGCCTATCTAAAAATACCAACCGGCTGATCTCATATATTCTTTTAGCTGCTAAGAGGCTCATACCGCTATGCTGGTTGTCTGGCGCAACCCCTCCCTGGCCTAGATTTCTCCAATTGGTGTCCGAAATAAGGAGAATGGAGTACCTGACCGCCTCAGTACATGATTTGGTTTCCCAGTTTGATAAAGTCTGGGAACCCTGGGATCGGTCGGAATTTGGGTCCCCCTGGTCTGTACACCCTTAATGGCTCCAGTCGCCGATGGTAGTGCCTTCTTTTCGGCCTTCGCGCCCACCTTTCCCCCTCCCATTAACTTTCTATATGTATCAGTCCGGGTATCTTTCTCTCCTTCCCCTGAGAATTGTCATGATGTTCTTATGGTTGTTTTGTTGCTTTATCTACCTATGGCCTCCGGCCTATTGTCGCACCGACTTTTGTTTTTCATAAACTGTATGTTATTTATTTTAACTGAAACAGGTATGCAGTTCACTTTTGTGCCTGCATCTATGGACATTAATTATCTGACTTCTATGGTTAACGTTTACGTTATAATCTATGTTTATTTCTGCTTACTGATCATTTCATTGCTTGATTATTTTGTATTTGCTTGGAAATTTAATAAAAAATACAATAAAAAAAAAAAAAAAAAAAAAGAGATATTTGGAAGGAGCGGGATGAAGGATGTTTCTTATCTGAACGAACAAAGTTCTAACCATGAATGTGGTTTTGGTTTGGGAAGAATCGCGTTTCTTCCATATTTCAAAGTGCGTGTAGTAGGCACAGAAGAATCCTGTTTAATACGTCTGCGATTCCGTTCAAGTAGCCGGTGGGGATGAAAAATTTTAAGAGCTTGTGAAGTTGATTCAATGATCAAGATGGAATGTTCTGCGGAACATTTTTGTTTTGGAATTTCAAAAACTCAGACAGAATTCTACTGATGTATGGCCAGCTTTACAAAAAAAGACTCGCTTATTAACCCCTTTCATGACACATTAACACATATATGTGGTGTCCAGGAGGTGGGGCGTTAACCACTTCAATACCGGGCACTTTAACCCCCTTCCTGCCCAGGCCAATTTTCAGCTTTCAGCGCTGTCGCTGTTTAAATGACGATTGCGCGGTCGTGCTACACTGTACCCAAACAGAATTTTTATAATTTTTTAGGAGACAGATAGAGCTTTTGTTTTGGTGGTATTTAATCGCCACTGTGTTTTTTTATTTTTTGCTAAACAAATGAAAAAAAAAATAGTTCTTCTTAGTTTCTGTTATAAAATGTTGTAAAAAATTCATTTTTCTCCTTTACTGATGGGCACTGATAAAGGCAGCACTGATGGACACTGATGAGGCTGCACTGATGAGCAATGATGAGGCTGTACTGATGGGCACTGATGAGGTTGCACTAACGGGCATTGATGAAGCTTCACTGATGGGCACTGATGAGGCTGCACTAACGGGCATTGATGAAGCTTCACTGATGGGCACTGATGAGGCTGCACTAACGGGCATTGATGAAGCTTCACTGCTGGGCACTGATGAGGCTGCGCAGATGGGCACTGATGAGGCTGCACTGACGGGCACTGATAAGGAGGCACTGATGAGGCTGTACAGACGGGCACTGATGAGGCTGTGCAGATGGACACTGATGAGGCTGCACTGATGGGCACTGATGAGGCTGCACTGATGAGGAGGCACTGATGGGCACTGATGAGGCTGCACTGATGGGCACTGATGAGGAGGCACTGATTAAGGGGCACTGATAAGGAGGCACTGATTTGGCACTGATGAGGCTTCACTGATGGGCACTTATGAGGCTGCACTGATGGGCACTGATGAGGAGGCACTGATGAGGCTGCACTGATGGGCACTGATGAGGAGGCACTGATGAGGCTGTACTGAGGGGAACTGATGAGGCTTCACTGATGGGCACTGATGAGGCTGCACTGATGAGGAGGCACTAATGGGCACTGATGAGGAGGCACTGATGAGCACTGATGGGCACTGTTAGGCAGCATTAATAGGCGGCACAGATGGGCACTGATAGGCAGCAGTGACGGTCATTGATAGGCAGCACTGATAGTCACTGATAGGTGGCACTGACAGGCAGCATTGATGGGCACTGACTGGCAGCACTGATGGCTACTGGTTGGCAGCACTGATTGGTACTGGTTGTCAGCACTGGTGGGCACTGTTGGGGCTGCATTCATAATAAGGGCCTTGATTATCAGTGTAGATGTCCCCTGTGTGGATTTGCCAGTTATCGGCTCTCCTCTCCTCACCCACTAACAGCATGAGAAGAATACTGATAACCGGCAAATACTGTTTAGCTTTTTTTCCTCTCTGACTGGAGAGAAAGATACATTGTACGCACACAGGATACATGATATAATACATTGTACACAGGATACATGATATAATACATTGTACACAGGATGCATGATATAATACATTGTACACAGGATACATGATATAATACATTGTACACAGGATACATGATATAATACATTGTACACAGGATACATGATATAATACATTGTACGCACACAGGATACATGATATAATACATTGTATCTTTCTTTCCTTGGGGAGAAAAATTGAAACAGACAAATCTATGTGTAAAAAAAAAAAAAAAAAAAAGGCAATAAAAACTATTTTAAAAATTAAAGAAAAAAATAGGTAGATCAAGGTTTGATCTATATCAGCATCAGGGTTTGTGTTACAGTCAAGGTAAGGGTCAAATGTTAAGGTCAGGGTTAGTATTTTTAGCTAGATTATTATTATTTTTTTAAAACAGCATTCAAAAAAAATAAAAATAAAAAAAACTAGCAGTTTGTTTTAGGTGGGATAAAAAAGAAAAGCAAGAAGTGTACTCCTGTTTCTGGGCCCCTCTACGAGTACAGACACCAAATAACATCCACATATGTGGTATTGTTGTGATCATCAGGAGTGGGAAAATTTATTTTGGGTTGTTTGATGGTAAGTTATGGTAGTAGCAAGAAATATACAGCTGAATTTAAAAACAAAAGTTTTTTTTTTCGCTGATACCAATATTTGTTTTAATGTCATGACAGTTTTCAAAGAGCAGAAAGTTTAATTTTAATTTTTTTTTTGTTTTCAAAATTCTTGGTCTTTTTTGATTAATTAATAAAAAATACACCCAGTGGTGATCAAAAATGGTAAAAAAGTTCTTTCGGGTACAGTGTTGCATGACCGCACAATTGGCAGTTAAAGTAGCGCAGTGCCAAAACGCTGAGAGCCGAAGCTGATCTAGGCTTTTTGGCAGATCCCAACTTCATTGTCACGATGTTGTCTAAGCCTGGACCGACTCTGTGACATCAGCCGACAGCGGGCTTCAGCATGCTCTCTGCTGAAATCGGGTCACAGGAGAGCAGAACGAATTGTACTCCTGTGATCCACAGGAGAAGTACAGCCAAATAGGCTTTGGCTGTACTTCTCCTTTAATCACTTCACACCCTGCACTGTAGCCGAAAGATGGCTACAGCATGGGCTTAGACTGCTGGGAGGGCATCCTTGGGACACCACTGATCACAGATCTCAGCCCTATACCACGTGGTCAGTTGTCAATGCCAATGACAGCTGATCACATGATGTAATCAGAAGCCGGTAATCTGCTTTTTTTCCCCCTCACACTGACAGCACGAGGAGAAAAAAATTAAAGCCGATTGCTGGCTTCTATAAGAGGGACATTGGTCCCACACAGTAAAAAAAAAGTCCTGCTAACAAGTGCCCACCAGTGCCACCTAACAGTGCCCACCAGTGCCACCTAACAGTGCTCACCAGTGCCCCTACTAGTGCCCATCACTGACAACCAGTGCCACCTACCAGGGCCTATTGGTGCTGCCAATCTGTGCCCATCAGTGCCTCATCATCAGTGTCACCTACTAGTGCCTATGAATGCCCATCAGTGCTGCCTATCAGTGCCCATCAGTGCCACCTATCAGTGAAGCCTCATCAGTGCCTTCTGATCAATGTCCACCAGTTACACCTCATCAGTGCCCATCAGTACCACCTATCAGTGCCGCCTATTAGTGCCCATCAGTGCGGCCTATCAGTGAAGCCTCATTAGTGCCTTCTGGTCAGTGTCCACCAGTTACACCTCATCAGTGCCCATCAGTACCACCTATCAGTGCCCATCAGTGCGGCCTATTAGTGAAGCCTCATTAGTGCCTTCTGATCAGTGTCCACCAGTTACACCTCATCAGTGCCCATCAGTACCACCTATTAGTGCCTATCAGTGCAGCCTATAGGTGCCCATCAGGGCCACCTACCAGTGGCCATCTGTGCTACCTTATCAGTGCCTATCAGTGCAGCCTCATTAGCGCACATCAGTGAAGGAGAAAAACTACCTGTTTGCATAATTTTATAACAAACTATTTTCAACTTTCTGTCTTTTTTTTGTTTGGTTAGCAAAAAATAAAAACCCCAGGGGTAATTAAATACCCCATAAGAAAGCTCTATTTGTGTGAAAAAAAAAATGACAAAAATGTAATTTGGGTACAGTGTTACACAAAGTGCACAATTGTCATTCCAAGTGTGAGAGCGCTGAAATCTGAAAATTGGCCTGGGCAGGAAGGGGGTATATGTGCCCAGTAAGCAAGCCGTTAAGGGTTTATTTTACCCCACGTTATAAAGGGGTTAAATATGTTTGCATAAAGCTTTGTTTTTCTGTCAAAAGTAAAATGACCCTTTAAAGGTATGATTCAATCCCGTCACAACAGACACTGGGGGGGGTTTACTAAAACTGGAGCAATCAGAATCTGGTGCAGCTGTGCACGGTGGCCAATCAGCTTCTAATTTCAGCTCGTTCAATTAAGCTTTGACAATAAAACCCGGAAGCTGATTGGTTTACATGCAAAGCTGCACCAGGTTTTGCACTGTGCAGTTTTAGTAAATAAGCCCCACAGTGCTAAATTACTTAGTTACCGTTGAACAGCTCTGGGAGTTTCCGCAGCTCCCATCGCCTGGTGCAGCGGCCACATCTGTTAGAGACGGAAAAACTGCCAGCGGGTACGTCCGCGTCTCTCCAAGAATTTGCTGCAAGGGCTCAGCTTCCCCAGCGTTCAAATATTGACATTTCAGCTCTGATGCTAATTTGTTTAATATCGCAATGTGACACTGGTTTGTTAGATTGGCCCGTTCTCAAAAAAAAAAAAAAGAGCCAGCAAATCTTTCCTTCTCTGGAGGATATTACCATAGATCCCCGGCCCTGAATAAAACATGCGTAGTTAGAATGCAGAGTGTTAACAGCTTGAGTCCTAACTGCAACATGAAAACATTTGTATTCTAGAATGTTGGCGGGTAATCTGGAGTATAAGGAGCTGGATGAAGGCCCTTCGTTCCATCTGCGGACAAGCCTTGAGTTTTACAGAATGACAGGGCGATGAGACGTCACATGACACATTGCAAATATATTTGTAGCCAATCAAGTGCCAGCTCTTTTTTTGTATCTGGCTTTGGTTAGTTTTGGGGCGACCGAGCCAACCCCACCCCCCAATGGTTGGCTGTCCTTTCTCCTACACTAAACATAATCCAGGTGGTGGTCATGGCTCTTCCCTTTGGGGGGGGGGGGGGGTGAAGTCATCATGGCATCCAAAGCTCACTGTACTAAATGGTGCACCTTAGAATGCCATGATGACACCCCCCACCCACAAAGGGCAGAGCCACGACTACCACCTGGATTCACAGGAAGTGGGTTGAATGACAACAGCCATCATTCAACCTAGAAGACTGGCGCCATCTTGTGGGAATGAAGGAATTACTGTGAGGGGGGGGGGGGTGCGGGGACAGCCACGGATTTACCACTTAGGGACCGAAAGGATTTACCCTGTTGACCAGGCCATTTTTGGCGATACGGCACGGCGTCGCTTTAACTGACAATTGCGTGGTCATGCAACGTTGTACCCAAACAAAATTGCGGTTTTTATTTTTTGCGCTATAAACAAGAAAAAAGCAACAATTCTGAAAAAAAAAATTTTTTTCCCCAACGGACATCGTGTCTGCCGGACCCGCTGATTTGCTCCCATTATGTCCACTCACAACGGGAGCGGATTGCAGGTGGTGCACGTGCGTGCCGCAGACCCGGAAGTTTCCTAGGAAGATCCTCCTAGATTCTAGGATAACGGGTAAATGTAATTATTTTTGGCTTCTCTGTAATCATTGGAGGAGCTGTTGATTTATATTAGTTGTTTTGGGTTTCACAGGCTGTGGGTTTGATTGTTTCCTCCTGCATTCTAGAGGTTTCTAGAACATAGAGGGCTGGAAAGTCAAATTAGCAACCTATATATGTATGATGCTTTAGCCAATCCCTGGGGAGGTGTGCCCAATACATGGCTGGAGAGGGACATAAATAGTCTAAAGCCTGGAGCAGCCCTGTTCTTGTCCTTCTGAAGAAGTCCCATGGCATCAGGGGCTCTGCCCCCTCTGTGGAAGTTTTTGCTGGAGGCTGCTGATGTTCACCGAGGTCCTATCTGTGGCATAGCTGGAGGGGGGGCTATTCCTAATCAACTTTGGAACAAACCAAGCAGTCCCTTCTAAGGATATGATCTGGAGAGTGGCGAGCCAGTGGAATTTTTTTGGGGGTAGGGCAGCAAACAGTATGCCACTGGATGGTCGATCGGTTGCTCGCACTTACCCCATTGCTGCTTCCCATGCTCGACGGTGGCCTCCTGTCCTGTTCCCCTGCTCTCCGCAGTGGTGGTGCCTTCCGTTTCCTCCCTCCTTGACTGCCAATCGGGAGTCTTCTCTTTTTGGCAAATCAGAAAACAGGTCTTACACCTGCCTCTGATTGGCCGGATACAATTCGCTGTTGTAACACCTGGGTGGGTTCATGGTGCAATGCAGGCTATACAAGTAAAAAGGCGCAAACTATCTAATTCAGTAATATCCTGTGAGAATTTTGTGCTAGGTGGCATATATGAAGACCACAGTCTCTAAAATAGTTCAAGGAGAAGTTCGCAAAAATTCTTTCAGAGCAGAATGGTTAGTGGTAATTGGGAGGGAGAAGGGAGAGGAGGGGGGAAGGGATGGGGATGATCCACTCTCAGGACTGCCGTCACAAGGGAGCAGAAACCATGTTCTCACAAACCGGAAGGAAGAAGAGAGAGAGGAGGAGCCTCTGGGTGCAGATTTTTTACAGGCTTAATATACAATAAAATGTCTTATTAAATTTCTTTTATCTACTGAAATGTGAGGACATTATAAGAAATGTTATTGTATATTAAACCCGTTAAAAATCTGCACCCAGAGGCGCCTCCTCTCTCTCTTTTTCCTTGCTGTAATTCAGGCGCCTGGCGGCATGAAAGGGGCAGGATGCCTGAATAGGGGGTGGCCGCGCTGGCCATGGATAGATTCATGCAATGCATGAATCTATCCATTATTCATATAGGGGGTGGCGAGGATAGAGGGGGAGGTGCCTAGGCGCCCCTAATGGGCAGGCCGCCACTAATGGGGAGAGCCAGGTAGAAGCTGGAAGGTGTTCAGCTGTCCTGTGGCATTGTGGGTATTAACCCCTCCCTCACTGAAGAGTGCCTGGTGGAAGCTAGGGAACTGAGTAGTTGTCCTGAAGCACAATTAGTGGACCTCCAACTGTTGCAAAACTACAAGTCCCATCATGCCTCTGCCCCTGGGTGTAATGCTTGTGGCTGTGAGTCTTGCTACGCCTCATGGGACTTGTAGTTCTTCAACAGCTGGAGGTCCTCTAATTGCATCATATCCCTGCTTTAGACTGTTACAGTCTATCACTACTTGTTCTACAAGCTTGTGCTACAAAGTATTTCATGGTCCCCAGCTGTGAACCTATAGACCAGGGATATGCAATTAGTGGACCTCCAACTCTTGCAAAACTACAAGTCCCATCATGCCTCTGCCTCTGGGTGTCATGCTTGTGGCTGTCAGAGTCTGGCTATGTCTCATGGGACTTGTAGTTCTTCAACAACTGGAGGTCCTCTAATTGCAGCATATCCTTGCTATAGACTGTTCCAGTCTATCACTACTTGTGATACAAACTATTGCATGGTCCCCAGCTGTACCATTACCTGTGCTAAAATCTTCATAGTTCCCAGCTGTGAGTGATAGATTGTGCTGCTGTTACTAAAAGAGTGTCCTCCTGTTTCTATTCAGTATGTCTTGAGTATCCAATACCACCCTCACCCCTATACCATCCCAAGTCCTACAAGCAGTAGACTACAAAAAGACAACCTCTTGACTGTTTATTGGAGCTGGAGTGAATGGACTGTTGCTTGTGTGACTGGTGGCCTCTGCACTGTCTGGGAAAGAACCAGTTAAATTTACAGCCCTTTTAGGGGTAGCGCTACACCAACATTTCTGTGATTGGCCTGGAGCAGAAGAAGGAGGGGAGGGGTGTGTCTGCACCTGGCTGTGTCTGCGGTTATTAATGATGTCACATGCAAAGGTCTAGTGAGTTCAATTCATGGAAAGGAGAAGAAAGTTTTGTGCAGTAGGTGGTTTTGTCAACTTGGAGGTGGGGGGTTGTATTGGGAAGAATTTTTGTTTGGAAGACACCCTGTGCTTTACTTACTTTTGGCCTCTGCATGTTGCGTGTTATGCACTCTGGACGCAGAGCTAGACATGTGCGGTTTGTTTAGTTCCGAATAAATATACGGACACGTTTTTCGTTATTCGAAGATTCGGATGTATCCAAATACCTGAATTACAATGCATACAACGTTTACCAAATGCTCCGAATAACTAAACAAAATTTGTCAGAATTTACGAAATTTAAGTTAAAATTCAACTCGAAACTTACATCGAATTCCATTTGAATTTGAACTGTAAACATAATTCTAAAATCAAAGACTGTGTGTGTTATTAGTTTGCCAAGTAGAAAAATAATGCTGTTTTTGATAAGCCAAAGATGATTTAACTGACCATAGTAAAATGACGTCCTCTAGTTTGTGTAGTGATATCTGAATGATGCCTACAGCTACAGGCATCATTCAGATATCAATCTTTCCGGCTGGTGATTCTGTGCACGATAAGAAAGATCATATCGGCAGTTCCGCCGCTTCATCCCCCCTCCTGCCGCCATCTGGTGCTTATACGGGCTCTCCTGTGCCATGGGGGGCCCGGAGAAAGAATTGCCCGCCGCCGGATGACGAGCATAGATAGTCACCAGTCATCTCTATGACCATCGGAGGCCCGGGAGCGACGTTATGACCTTGCATTGTAAACAAAGCTGCAATCACGGCTGTCAGCAGGAGATCGGAGAATTTTTTTTCCGATCTTATGCTTTACAGCCTGGAGGAGAGATGCGGGGTCTTATTGACCCTGCATCTCTCCATAAAGAGGACCTGTCACAATATATTCCTATAACAAGGGATGTTTACATTCCCTGTAATAGGAATAAAAGTGATAAAAAAGATTTAATGTAAAAAAAAGTGTAAAAATTTAAAAATAAAGTAAAATAAAATAATAAATAGATTTTTTTTAAACACCCCTGTCCTTGGTAGCTCGCGCTCAGAAGCGAACACACATATAAGCCCCGCCCATACATGTAAACGCAGTTCAAACCACACATGTGAGGTATCGCAGCATGTGTTAGAGTGAGAGCAATAATTCTAGCCCTAGACCTCTTCTGTAACTCTAAACTGGTAGCCTGTAAAATTTTTCCATGAGTTTTTTCCATGAGCGTGCGCAATTTTAAAGTGTGATATGTTAGGTATCTATTTACTCATCTTTCACATTATACAAAAAATGGGCTAAATTTACTGTTTTGTTATTTTTTAATTAATGAAACCGTTTTTTTTTCCAAAAAAAAGGCGTTTGAATAATTATGCCGCAAACACCGAGATAAAAAGTTGCAATGACCGCCATTTCATTCCCTAGGGTGTCTGCTAAAAAAAAAACATATATATATATATATATATATATATATATATATATATATATATAATGTTTGGGAGTCATTTTCCAGCAAAAAAAAAAATGATTTTTATATGTAGGAGAGAAGTGCCAAAATAGGCCCGGTATGGAAGTGGTTTTTAAAGAGTCATTGTATTCCTTTGATGAAGATTTTTCTTTTGTTTGTTCACTTTGCCGCAGATTTGAAAAAAGACATCAGACGAATTGCGAACACCAATTACGAATACGAAATCCCGAACACAAATTGAACGTATAACCCAAATTTAATTAAATCATATAACTAGATTAAATAATCGAAACAAAACAAAACACATTTTTTGTCATGCACATGTCTACCCAGAATAAAATATATGTTTGGATGTTATTAATCCATACCCCTCTAAGCCCCTCACACCTGGTGTAGCTTGCTTTGTGTGTCACTTTTACCCCCCCCCCCCTTGCTCCACACCCCCCAAAAAGTGGGCATGGTCAGTAGGGTGTCTCCAGATTTCATATAAAAAATCTGTTCATTTTTTTAAATATAAATGCTTTTCTTGCGATTTCAAAAGCATAACAAAATAATGTTGAATACAAAGATTATCAAGGTATGACAATGAGAGAATTCATACAAAATGAACATAATACTATATTCTTATACAGTATGGATATTATAGTGTACTGAGATTCGTACCCTTCTTAAGATCTGAACGCATATCTGTATCAAGAACTCTCATTTATACAATTATTGCAATTGGTGTTGGAACCATAGCAACTTAATAAAGCGTTATCATCTATGCATCTTGGTAAATGCATTTTCTTCTACAACAAAGATGAGAAAATAGAAGATAAGAGGTAGAGACTAGAAAATAATATAAAAACTGAGGAAAGAATGAAAAAAAGAAGAAACAAAGTCTGAGATATGCCATGTTTCATAGCGGGCTAAGAATCCACACAATTAGATTGGTTGCTAAAGGGACCCTTTTCCCCACTCTATTCCCACCCATTATCTACTCCATTCCCATAGGGTATCCAATGATTCCATTTACGATCAAACACATGCATAGTATTCATAATGGTATGTTGTACCCTTTCCGTTAGTCTGATTGTTTCCATTGTCTGCATTACCTGAGGCCACGTCACAGTTGGGGTCCTCCAATTCAGTGCTATGACCCATAGGACCGCACCAAATAATGTATGGGCTAGTTCCTGGGCTGGTGCCATGACTAGACAGCAGAACGGAGGGGGACACGGAGGAAAACTGGAGGGGAACCGCAGCAGAACGGAGGGGGAGTGGGGGACAGCAGCAGAACGGAGGGGGAGTGGACGACAGCAGCAGAATGGAGGGGGAGTGGACGACAGCAGCAGAATGGAGGGGGAGTGGACGACAGCAGCAGAATGGAGGGGGAGTGGGGGACAGCAGCAGAATGGAGGGGGAGAGGATGACGGCAGCAGAACGGAGGGGGAGTGGGGGACAGCAGCAGAACGGAGAGGGAGCATGCTCACTGTAACTAACAAAGTGTGTGTAACACACTAACCTGGAAGTTTGTCAATGACTCTGGCGGGTGGCAAACTTGTGGCAGACCTTGTGGGCGGGAGGACTCGGAGGCTCAGCTCAGGAGAGGAGAAGTTGAACTGGAGAAGTCTGGCAGCTCAGAGTTGGGCTGCACTGCCGGCAATGTGCTACAGCGGCTGCGGGAGTAGTCAGCAGCGGCCACGGGACTGTCTGGCACTGACTGGGCAGTGGGCACAGGCTGGATCCTTAGATCCTTACCAGCAGTAAGTGTGGCTCTGTCTGGTGTGGTGTCTGTGGCTGGCTGCTCTCTCTCGGAGGCGCTGCTCAGCCTAGCAACCAGTTACTCAGGCATATGCAGGACACTGCTGCTAACGGGAACTGAGTTCCTGTTGTAGAAAAAGTACAGAAACTCCGTTCCCATGCGTTCCCGCAGGTCTTGAGCCCTGCCTTTTTCTCTGAAAGAGTTAGTGCAGATATATTCATAAGATGTAAATCCAGGCCTGTCGTTGAGAGAGTTTAGGGAGTCAGAAAAATGCCTAATCTGGAGGTATTTAAAAATTCCATTCTTGGAACGTTATACTGTTGCTGGAGGTGGGAAAAAAAACGAAATGTGAATCTTGCATCAAGGAGTTAAAGGTATCTAAAGCGTTCAGCTCCCACCAAACATAATCATTCAGTGAGGTATATGTGGGAGAGAATCTTTTATCTCCCAGGAATGATAGTAGAGGTGGTCTTAGGGATGAAAGTTTGAATTTCAGATGGTATAAAGACCATAAGTGGAGGGATTGTGAGATTGTGGTGTTAAGAGGGCTCAACTCTCTGGTCCTAATTGAATATTGCCAAAGCAGATCCAGTAGGTAATACTGATGGACTGAATTAGTGTAAAACTGGAGCCAGGGATCAAGGTTGTTGGGGTGTGCCATTGTGCTGTTTGTGCCAGTCTGGCTGCCAAGTAATACCGCCAGAGATCAGGAAGACCTAGACCTCCTTGTGAAAGAGGCATTATGTGTTATTCACTTGCCAATTCTTACCTCTCCATATAAATTGATGATTCTCCCTTTGTATCTGTTCGATGGTCTGGTGGGAAACATGTAACGGTAAGGCTCTAAAATAATACAGCAATTTTGGTAAGATGGACTTAATAGCAGTGACTCTACCCAATAGGGAAATGGGGAAGTTGGACCACAATCTCAACCATTGTTTGACTTTTTCAAAAATGCTTGAGGATAGTTTGTGTTATACATCTCCCTGAGTGAGGGTGCATTTGAACCCCTAAATATTTCAGGGTACTGTCATTGAGTAGCCAAAGGAGTCCCTTATATTAGCTCTTAAGTCATTCATCAGGAACATTTATTGGGAGTGCCGCACACTTAGACAGATTCACTCCTAGGCCTGAGATAGCGTTAACTTCTCCTAACATCTCCACCAGGTTAGGGAGGCATACCAGTGGGTCCTAAAGGAACATGAGTACATCATCCATGTACATGTTTAATTTAAATTCCTTATCCCCTTCCAGTATCCTCTGATATTTGGGTTGGCCTTTACCACCCTCGCCAGTGGCTCTATGGCTCTATGGCCAGGGCAAAAATCAAAGGCGACAATCAGATCGGATTCAATCGGGGAGTAGAGGGAAGTCTTAGGGTGTTGAGTGGTTCCATCAGGCCTAATTTGATGGGCAAGGACTCAGATAGATTGAATGCTGTGTATGTGGTGGCATTATTTGGTACCATGAGCTTGAAGGGGAAGCCCCATCTACATTTCATCCTGGCTGATTGCAGGACCGCTGTGGCTTCTTTCATCTGTCGCCTATTGTCCAGAGTCGCTGGGGAGATATCCGAGTAGATTTGAATTATGGTCCCTTCATGTCTGATTGATTATGGGAGTGGCACGAGAGGCCCGAAGTATCGCCTCTTTGACCAGAAACTCCTTAAAGACTATGTCCCTGGGGGGGTTTCTCTGGAGGGGATTTCAGCCGAAGGGCCCTGTGGATTCTATCGCAGGTAAAGGCCTTGTCTGCATGTTCTGGTAGCAGTGAGTGGAATATGGTCTTCACTGCAGCGGGCAAATCTACCACCGTCTCTGGGACCCCCCCCCCCCCCCGCACTCTGATATTATTTCTTCTGTTGTGGTTGTCTAAGTCCTCGAGGTGGGTTTGCAGCTGGAGGACAGTATCTGAGAGGGCCTCGTGATCTTTACGCAGGTCCACATATGCTAGATGAAGCTCATCATGCTTCGTTTCTAGCATGTCAGTGCAGTCTCCTAGTGCAGCTATCACCTGTGTCAGGATGCTGGTAGATTTGTGTATCTCTGCTTGAAACTTACGGGCCAGTCTATCAAACATTGTGAAGAGACTTTCCTCCAGGTCGCCTTAGTGAGGTGGGGAGTGTACTCACTGTGGTCCGAAATTGTAGGCTGTGAGGCTGCTGGTGCTGGGGAGATCTCGTGGGCCTGTGTCTGCTGGGCGCCATCTTTGGTCATTGCTGTTTGTTCCCGTTCACGGAGCAGATAATTTGTCAGGGACCGCTGTGCGGTCTTTTATTGCCGCTCCTGGAGTTCGGCATGCACCGGATTTGCCCTCAGGGGTACTGCTGTGTAAAGTGCTGAGATTTGTTGCTATTTGGCCCCGGAGAATAGGTTTAAGTCTCCGATTCCCTCGGAGCTCCAGGAACTAGCTTCCATCCAGTGCATGCGCTCAAAAATCTGTTAATCTTAATGTATCACCTGCCAGTAAACCTTGTGAAAACAGTGAATGGCAATGGTGTTAAGTTACTAAAAAGGCTAATTTACACAAGCGGAACTTTCTGAAAAATGATTGGTCGCTTTTCAAAGGGCAGTAGATCAACAGCTGCAACTGGATAGGGTTTTGGATGGGATTTGTTTGGGTTATGTTTGTGGCGTGACTCCTTAAACTCAAACGGGACGGGAGGCACTACCTGGAAGACATGACCCGTATACATTTTGCAACACAACCATGGCAGCATGTACTAACTGCTGCCCATGTTAACCTGCAGCTTGGCGGATAGAAAACAGTAATACCCACATCTTAACTGGCTATTTTTAACCCCCCCCCCCCCCCCCGGCTGCCCATGTAGGTCTATAAAGCCTAGCCAGGTTTTAAAACATAGAAGCAAATATAGAGTGCACAAATCTGGTACCATGATACATATTCTTTATTGGAATAAAAAGATAACATATTCCACTCACATTTTTGTAGGCTTAAACATGACTTTGTAGATAGTCTTTATACTCTGCAGAAGAAGAGAAGCAGCCAGGGCAGGTGCCTCTACAGTTGCTGCTATAAAGCCATTGGCTGTAGCCGATGGTCTGCCTACGCTGAGTATAAAGACCATGTACAAAGTGATGTTTAAGCCTGAAAATGCGAATGGAATATTTTATCTTCTTAATCCAATAAAGAATATGTCTTATGGTGCCAGATCTGTGCGCTCTCTTTTTGTTTTTATGTTTTGAAAGTTTTTTTTTTAATTTCAGCTTTTTTCATTCCTCGTGCTATTAACAGAAAGCTTGGTGCATGCTGAACTTTTACAGAACTATACTTCTGAAAAATACCCAAAAATGGTTGGTTAAGCATGGAGTTAATGAGTTTCTTAATAATTCAATTTAATAGCCAGTTTGCAACAATACTTGATGGCACGCCGCTGCAAGCGCCGACGATGTCTGGCTCTGGTGGACCCACTTCAAACAGACTGCAGGCGTAAATGCTAATGCAATGCAGTTGAAATATACTAGGTAAGGGCTGCACGCATCAAAATGTATCCAGGTGCAAAAGCGATGAAAAGCGACCTCAGCCCTAGCTCCTCCTGATAGGCCACACCCTCTGACACATTTCCCACTGACCCAGGGGCTTAGTCATAGGGGAAAATGAATCGGAGGGCGTGGCCTATTGGGAGATGCTAGGGCAGGGGCCGCTTTTCATCTCTCTCACACCTGGAATGGTTTTGAGGTGTGCTGCGCTTACCCAGGTTTGCAGCAGTTGTCATTTAGGTCCCAGGTTGGTGTCATACATTTACATAGGACTAAAGTGGTAATGCACACCTACTACCAGTAGCTCCACTACATCCTATAAAAATCAGAAATTAAGTGCAGTGGAGATGGATGCAGGTGAAAGGGGCTAGCTGGAGCAAGAGGAATAAAGGGCAATCCAACAGCTACCAATACATTCGCAAATGTATAGATCTCTGCCTGTCAGACTGGAAATCTGAAGGCGATTTCCTATTCCAGCATGACTGCCCCTGTGCCTGTGGGTTATGACTAAGGCCTTATAGGCTGAAACGCGTCAACTGCCTTAATCTGCGTTTATTCACTGTGGCTATTCAATAAAATTAAGACATTTTAAGAGCAACAACCGGAGTGCGGATCATTTTTTTCTACATTACTCTACTCAGCCAGCGACTGTGGATCGAGCACCTGGGAGCCCTGCTATCTATGTGGTGTATGGGTAGTAGCACTGATTTTTCTGTTTATGCCCCTGTGCACAAAGCCAGCTCCATAGAGCCATGGATAGATGAGTTTGATGTGGAGGAACTCAAGTAGTCTACAAAGAGGCCTGAACTCCATTCTACTAAACACTGATTGCTAGCCAGATCTTTTCATCCAACATCGGTATCCGACCTCATAAATGCTCTTTTTTCTAAATAGGCTAAATAGGCTTTAATTCTCACACACACATTCCAACATTTTGTTCATAGTCTTCTTAGAAGACTGGAGACTGTTATACAAGGAAAAGTGTTGCAATTTCATATTAAGTCTATAGGCTACCCTAAACACATGGGAGAACAACACTTGACAGGGTGGGCTGGAAGGCAGGAAAAAGATTTGAGAAAGGTCAGGGAATAATTTAAGGATATAATGTAGGGAGCAGGGATGAGGTGGTTATAACTAAGACCTTGAGGAAGACAGCAAGGTGAGCAATTTGACCCACCCTCTTGGTAACAGTGTGGTTATGGCTATGATTAAAACATTTGGGGAACTGAGGTAAAGGAAGCAGAGGGGCTACTTGTGGGGCATGTATTTTTGTCATAACATCTAAGGGTCTTTGATTTTGCTGAAAAAGTAGGCTTGCTGACTATGTTTGGATAGATGGTTTAACCTTAATGGTCACAAATATGTATGATTATGTGGTGTTCATGAAGGCAGTAATTACTAAGGTTTATTCCAGGTGAACAATTGTGTAAAATGACTTGTGTGTACACACCAAGCTGGTTGCGAATGGCTGGTGGCCAGTATGGGTTTACAACTGAACATGACATTGGGTGGTGCTGTCAAGGCCCTGGCTTTGATGGTTGCATTAAATTATGTCATTATTATTATAGTGTTATTTAATGAAAGCTGTGGACATAAAACTCCAATGAAAATAACTTATGTCATGGGGGTTGATTTACTAAAACCGGAGAGTGCAAAATCCAGAGCAGCTGTGCATGGTAGTCACTCAGCTTCTAACTTCAGCTTGTTCAATTAAGCTTTGACAAAAAAAAAAAAAATGGAAGCTGGCTGGTTTATATGCAAAGCTGCACCAGATTTTAAACTCTCTAGTTTTAGTATGCTGCTATTGTCACTTGTCTACAAACATTTAGCCATATAGTGTAGACAATATAGCCCTAAGCATGAGCATCCTAAATGTAGAAGAAGAAGAGTTGCCAGCATCCAATTGAAGATCAAGGAATAATGTCAATTTTAGAAGAATATAGACGAAGAATAATCACCAGAACTCAAATGACGAAGAAGAGTCACCAGAACTCAAATGAAGATCAGAAACTAACAAAAGTTTTTAGTCATATCGTCCCACATCAGTCAACTATAGCCAATGATCTGGGGCCTCTCAGAATACCTTCCTCAAGATGATACAGTGACAGCAATCAATGTGTCGCCTTTAGGGACCCTGTAATGCCCTGAAACATTGCATCTGACTGATGTGATGTGATAGGAATAAATGTACATTATTTATTTATCTTCAATCTGGTCCTGGATATTCTTCTTCTTCTATATTCTGCATTATTTCTTGATCTGCATTTGGGTCCTGGTGACTCTTCTTCTTCTATATTCTATGTTATTTCTTGATCTTTAGTTGAGTACTGGCGACAAATCTATATTTATTCCAATTTCTGTGTTATTTCTTGATCTTCAGTTGGGTGCTGGTGACTCGTCTCCCTCTTCTAGATTCTTCTATGTTCTATGTTATAACTTGATCTTCATTTGAGTGCTGGTGACCCTTCTTCTTCTATAGCCTTCTACATTCTATGTTATTTTTTGATCGTCAATTGAGTGCTGGTGACTCTTCTATCTACATTCTTCAATATTTAATGTTACTTCTTGATCTTCAGTTGGGTACTGGTGACTCTTCTTCTCCTTCTAGATTCTTCAATATCCTATATTATTTCTTGATGTTCAGTTGGGTGATGGTGACTTTTCTTCCTCTTCTAAATTCTTCTATATTTTATGTTATTTCTTGATCTTCAATTGAGTGCCGGTGACTCTTTTTCTATAGTCTTCTACATTCTAAGTTATTTCTTGATCTTCATTTGAGTGCTGGTGACTCTTCATCTTATAGTCTTCTATTTTCTACATTATTTAATTCATCTTAAATTCAGTGATGGGGGCCATCCTTCTTCTTTATTCTATGTTAATTCTTGATCTTCAATTGAGTGATGGGGACTCTTCTTCTTTTATGTGGCTTTGCATGGTGCCATCCACTGCTGTCACTACGATCCCTATCCAGTTACACTGACGTCAAAACTGTATGAAGTGCAACCCATTACTGTACTATTCTAAATTCAGAAGGACTGAATCAGATGTCGTTGTGACCCAATGCACACTGCCAACCCATTACTGTACTATTCTAAATTCAGAAGGACTGAATCAGATGTTGTTGTGACCCAATGCACACTGTCAACCAGCAGGTCTCTGATGTTCCTAGGGTAACACCAGCTGCATTCTGTGAAGGCACCAGATGAGGAAGGATCCACCAAACCCAAAGCTGGCCATACATGGGTCAAAATTATGCCAGTTTGGCAGGAACCAGAAGAATTTTGATCCACGTATGGCCATTCATCCTTCACGAGAAATCAATCTATTGATCAGCTTTTCATGAACTTCATGAACTGTCCAGTTGGAAATTTTTGTTTTGACCAGCATATGCAACCAATTGGCTGCAGTGCTGATCAGTGTATTCTGACTGCTCTATCAGAACACAAGGACACAGTGGGGATGATTCCCCCATCTTGAATGTGTGGATTGGGGGAATGGTTCAGAATTGCCAGCTTTTGAGACAACAGAAGGCCATAACACCAAGTATCATAGTCAGTAAGGTTGAATAAAGACACCAGTCCAACCTGAGTGAGTGTCTACAATTGTCCCTATCCCTGTACATTGCGCACTCACATTGGTCCCTACCCTCAAGGAGCCCACAATCCAAGGTCCCCATTCATATACTAGGGCCAATTTTGGACAGAAGCCAATTAACCTACCTGCATGTCTTTGGATTGTGGGAGGAAGCTGGGGTGCCTGGAGGAAACCCACACAGGCACAACATGCAAACTCCAGGCAGGTAGTGTCATAGTTGGGATTTGAACCGGTAGACCAGTGACCCTTCTTACTGCTAGGTGAGAGTGCTAACCACTACACCACTGTGCCGCCCAAGTCTTATACTTCTTACATACAATTACAAAGAGCTTTAGAAAATGTGGATGCAATAACTATCAGTTTATAACAATCCTATTCTGTGTTGATTTTTTATATATCCTCACCCTGTTCATACAACTTAATTAATAGCAAAGAAAAATTGCATGCATATCCGTATACAAGCAAATATATACAGTACATATATCCTGAGCAACAAACAGCCCAGGGGGGTATTCCCACATGAAGGTTTTAACAACATGCAAATAATGTGTGCCAGTAATGTATATGATATACGCATCTGGCAATTATCAGTGGAACAAAATATTTACCATCAGCGTCAGTAAAATGAGAGTGAGAGCCGGAGCACTATATTAGCATTTTATAATGGGTTTTAATGAAATATAGCCCATTGCTTTCAGTCAGAGGAAATCCTGCAGATTGCAAACACATGAAGAAATTGAAATGCCTACACGACTTACTTCCTCTCCATCTCCTCTTACAATGAACTAATTGTCAGTGTAGAGAATGCAATTGTGGGTTACTGATTGGTATTCATATAGGTGATTGTTTAAATTTGAAAAAATACCTGTAATGTTCAGTCACTCGTGTATATTAGATTGATACATCCATAAAATCAGTGTCATGCTATATAGCCTTAACCCCTTCTCAACCATATATACTCGAGTGTAG
The DNA here is from genome assembly GCF_037356315.1 of Lithobates pipiens. Lineage (NCBI taxonomy): Eukaryota > Metazoa > Chordata > Amphibia > Anura > Ranidae > Lithobates > Lithobates pipiens. Next base: position 244,994,570 of record NW_027507685.1, read on the forward strand.
GCCGACCCAAATATAAGCTGAGGCACCTAATTTTACCACAAAATAACTGGGAAAATGTATTGACTCAAGTATAAGCCTGGGGGGGAATGCAGCAGCTGCTGGGTAAACAATGCCCATCTGCAGCCTCTCTATGCCCATCTGCAGCCTCACTGTGCCTATTTGCAGCCTCACTGTGCCCATCTGCAGCCTCACTGTGCCCATTTTGCAGCCTCACTTTGCCCATTTGAAGCCTTCTTGTGCCCATGTGCAGCCTCCTTGTGCCCATTTGCAGCCTCACTGTGCCCATTTGCATCCTCCTTGTGCCCACTTGCAGCCTCACTGTGCCCATTTGCAGCCTCACTTCGCCCATTTGCAGCCTCCGTGTGCCCATTTGCAGCCTCATTGTGTCCATCTGCAGTCGTACCTTTGATTACTAAAACAGCAGGTGTCTCCCGCTGTGTCATGCAGTCTGTTCAGCAGCTGTCCTTTGTAACAAAGCCCTACCTCGTCCGTGATAGGCAGAACACTGATACAGTTTCCCAGCATTGTATCAATGTTCCTCCATCACGGACGAGGAGGAGGCAGAGCTTTGTTACAATGGACAGCGCCAAACAGACTGCATGACACAGCGGGAGACACCTGATGTTTTAATAGCCAAAGGTATGGCTGCAGATGGGCACAGTGAGGCTGCACCCTCACTCGAGACCCTGACTTGAGTATAAGCAGAGGGGGGGGGGGTCAGCCTAGAAAATGGGCTGAAAAACTCAGCTTATACTTGAATATATACAGTATATTAACACTGCCTGGCATGATTCCCCATGCTGAGAATACCTGGATATATCCTATGTTCTCCCCTTTGAAAACCAGTAGCTGACACTTTGAATGGCTGCCGGCTCTCAATCATAGCTGACAGCTATGGTCATCAATGGCCATTGGGAACCAATCATACTGGTTCTTGGCCATGTGATCACATGCAGGCTAAAGGCTCCATTGACAAAAATAAAAGCCTTCCCCTTTCAGGCTATAATGGTTATCTGTGGTCGAATTGATTTAAAGCAGAATTAAACTCCACATTTTGAAAAATTGCAGAGTTTTTTATAATAGAAGAGGTGGTCTCTCACGCTGGTCATTCAAGTGACTGAACAGAGTGAACCTGGAAAGAAGAGTGAAGGTGGAAGTGCCCTGGACCAGTAGTATGACATACACCACTTGGGAGGCCATTAAAAAATAAATTATGGAGTTTAATTCTGCTTTAATAGATAAAAAATAAAAATAAAAAAATAAATAAAAACACATATTTGCACATTTGTCAGCCTATAATAAAAACAGAGCAGTTTCTTTTCTACAAAATAAACATCTTATATGGCCTTAAAAATATGTAGAATTCAAGTATGCAAATTAGCCATAGAGGTAATGCTAAGTTGGCCAATACTTTCCAAAACCATGGACATTATGGTCCCAAAAATTCAGGGACAATGTTAGCCCTGCCCATGGTCCACAGTTCACCCACCAACTTTCTTGGTGGGCATGCTCCACTTCTAAATATACAGAGACTGCTCATTACACCCACATCATGAGGTTGTCCTTCCCAGAGCCTGCCTGTAAATATGGTAGGGCCACCAACTCAAGGCCCCAAGTCCTGCAGTTAATGATTTTTTGAGCTACTGCACATGTGCAGTAACTAAAAAACAATTGATGCTGTAATCCCAGGACATGGGTCAGGACACAGCATTGGCAGGACAGAAGGACGAAATGCAGGGATGTCCCAGAAAATCGAGCATAGTTGGCGTATGTGTTTATAAAAAGTTGCCCTCTCTTTGTAGCTATAACAGTCTTTACTCTTCTAGAAAGGCTGTCATGGTTATGCAGTGATCTTCCTCTGCTTACCTCTCCTCATGTGTTCAGACTAGAGGCCAGCCACTTCCACCTGGTGGTTTTTATAACCTCTCCTCTAAGCATGGCTCCACCCCAGGCCCTATCAGGGAACCCTATATTAACCTGTGCACTGCAAGCCAGTGGGGCTGATCAACCATTGTGTATTCATTGTGTGTTTGGCTTCCTGTTTCCTGCTTGCCGTGTGCTCTACGTTTGACTCTGTTACCGACCTTGGCGTGTTCTCAACGATTCCTGTCTGCTTGTGACCTTGACCTTTTGCATGTCCCTGACCATCCCTGTCTGCCTGTGACCCTGAACCTTTGGCGTGTACTCTGTTGTTCCTGTCTGCTAGTTGCCCTGACCTCGGCCTTAGCCCTTTACTATCCTTGTTGTTCCAGCCTGCTGCTTCCTTTTCCTGTAGTCTACTGTGAGCGTGAGCTGTGAGACCCTGGGGGCCGCGACCTGGAGCCAGACTGCAGCGAAGTCCATCCTCACCACTGGAGGCTCTGGTGAACACCCGCTGGCTCTTAGACTACGTGCCCTGGGGAATCTATGCTCTAGCTCCTACCGGGATCTGTGTTAGTGATCCAGTAGACCCGTGTCCTGAATCTCCCTGGGTACAATGTGCAGCAGTCAGTCCTAAGGTCCACTACCTAGTGGTGCACTTCCGACTCCTACGGAGTGCATCTGTCACCTGGTCTCAGGTGACCTGACAAAGGCTTTCCACAAGAATTTTGAGTGTGTGATCCCTAAGGTGTTCAGTAGGATCAAGGTCAGAGCTTTGTGCAGGGCACTCAAGTTCCTCCACCCCTCAAGTTCCTTCTATTTCATCCCTAAGGTGTTCAGTAGGATTAAGGTCAGAGCTTTGTGCAGGACACTCAATTTCCTCCACCCCCAAATGGTCAAACCATGTCTTTATGAAGCTGGTTTTATACAAGGGTCACAGTCATGCTGGAACAGAAAACGTCCCATCACCAAACTATTGCCAAAGGTACTGGTGTTGGATGAAAGGATCCGGCTGGCAGTCAAAGTTCCATTTTATCCTAAAGGTGTTCAGTATGATTGAGGTCAGGCTTTACGCAGGACACTCAGGTTCCTCCACCCCAAACTGGTCAAACCATGTCTTTATGAAGCTGGCTTTGTACAAAGGGCACAATCATGCTGGAACAGAAAATGTTCCTTTACCAAACTATTGCCTTGGGTACTGATGTTGGATGAGAATACCTGGCTGGCAGTCAAAGCTCCATTTTATCTCAAAGGTGTTCAGTAGGGTGGAAATCAGGGCATTGTGCAGAACACTCAAGTTCCTCCACACCAAACTGGTCAAACCATGTCTTTATGGAGCTGGCTTTGTACAAGGGGAACAGTCATGCTGGAACAGAAAAGGTTCCTTCACCAAACTATTGCCATATGTACTGATGTTGGATGAGAAGACCCGGCTGGCAGTCAAATCTCCATTTTATCCCAAAGGTGTTCAGTAGGGTTGAGATCAGGGCTTTGTGCAGGACACTCAAGTTCCTCCACAGCAAACTGGTCAAACCATGTCTTTATGGAGCTGGCACAGGTACGAATTTTAGATGAGAAGGCCCGGCTGGGCCTTCTCACAAGGGGCACAGTCAAGACAAGGGGCACAGTCAGGGCCATCTTTAATTTTGATTGGACCCTGGGCAAAAATTTTCTTAGGGCCCCCCTCCCCCCATGCAATTTCGCACTCCACCTTCTCTGAGAAATACAATAAATAGCAGCTAGACTTAAAATCAGTTTACTATATCAGAGCAGGCAGCGATTGCAATTGGTTGCCAGAGGTTACAGCATATCATTACTGCTTACTGACTGGTTGCTAGAGGTTACAGCACTCCTTAAGGCTCACTGATTAGTTGCTAGAGGTTACAGCACATTTCTGCTTGTTGATTGGCTGCTAGAGATTGCTGTACAGTAATACTGCTCACTGGTTGCTATAGGTTACAGCACATCTTCTCCTCACTGCAGGGGGGCATGATATACCTGAATGCTGCCTTTATTTACATATCAATGCAGTTGGCCTCAGCTATTTACATATGCGTGTCACTGCTATTTACATATGAATGCCAGTATTTACATGTAAACACAGGGTATGCAGGTGAATCATCTGTACACAAGAATAGGGCAGAGCTGGGCAGCATTAGTAGCAGCACAGGACTAAAACTTCAAGGGACAAGGGAATGTAAACTGGGATAGTTGGCAAGTATGGGGCAGCTGCTTTGGGCCCCACAACAATGACAGGACCCAGGGCAGCTGCCCCTTTTGCCCTGGGCACAGTCATGCTGGAACAGAAAAGAACCGTACCACAAAGCTGGAAGCTTACAATTCTCTAAAATGTATTTTCATGTTGTAGCATTAACAGTACCCTTCATTGAAAACTCCTAAATTTAATCATTAGGTGGGGGCTGTTCACATATTTTCAGCCATATAGGTAGGCGGGATGGTCAGATGGTCATATACCGCAGCTCTCTTCCTAATTATACAATCTTAGGGCACTAAGATACCTTGAATACTTTTGGTTATAGAGTATATTTCATGGCAAGTAAATGCTCAGAATTTTACTACGCCTGTTGCGGAGAGCCTTTTTTTCCCATGTTATTTCCCCCTAGGAGCAGTAGGTGGCAGTGTTTCATTTCGGAACATTCTCTTCCCAGATCCATTGCGGAACTCTTTAATAGTCTGCGATGCAATGTTATATCCCAGGGTGAGCAGGCACTGCATCATTAACCATCCTGCCTACCTGGCCGCAACATTAGAGCGTGTCTTCCTCTAAGGTGACAAAAACTCATAATTAAATCATTTGGAACAAGTCTTCTTCTTCTCCTTTTTTTTTCATTATTTTATTAAACTGCAAGAGGACAAAAATAACAGCATTGCTGAATGAATTGGTAAACACATAAAGGATTTTTACTTTAAAGGTGAGGTCAACCGGGTCATTTTTTTTTTTTGTTCCTCACTGCAAAATCCTTCATTGGTTTGGCTCAGAAATCCCAGATTTCAGCTAAGTTCTTGAAGCAAGGGGATGCACTGGAAATTATGAAAACGCGTGATTAGCCTGCGCTGTTTAAAGAGAACCTGTCATAAAAGAAATGTGTAGGCTTTCATTCAACAACTTCATTAAAAAGTACTAATTGGCTGCCATTAATATGCTTTTTGCTTTAATACTTTCAGGGTTGATGACCTAAGGCTCGGTTCACACAGGGGGCGACACGACTTGCCGCGCCGCGACCTGCTGCGACCTCAGCGGCGACTTGCAAACGACTTCTGTATAGAAGTCAATGCAAGTCGCCCGAGGTCACCCAAAAGTAGTACAGGAACCTTTTTTCTAAGTCGGAGCGACTCGAGTCGCTCCTCTTAGAACGGTTCCGTAGTACAGAACGGGGGCGACTTGTCAGGTCGCGGCGCGGCAAGTCAAGTCGCCCCCTGTGTGAACCGAGCCTAAGGCTCGGTTCACACAGGGGCGACTTGTCCCCAATGGCAACTTGACTTTTGGAGGCAACTTGGACGTGACTTGACGTGACGTGACTTGAAATGACTTGGACGCGACTTACAACACTACTTTAAGTTGCCCCAGGCCAGGCAACTTGCCGTGGCCAATCAGAGAATGAGCTCTTAGGGGGGGACTCCTTTTGAGAGCTGATAATTCTCTGAGAGTCGCCTCTGTATAGACGGAGATCCAACTTGGAGGCGACCTCCATTGAAATCAATGGTTACTAGTCGCCTACAAGTCGGATTGAAGTAGTACTTTTCTGAAGTCGGAGCGACTTCAGTAGTGTGCATTAAGACAGCTCTCATTCACTTACATTAATTTCTACATGTTGTGCGACCCTGAGGTGACTTGGGGCGACTTGAAGTCGGATCTGAGTCGCCCCTGTGTGAACCGGCACGGCAAGAGAGAACTCCTAAAACGATTACCATCTTCCATGCAGTGACTAAGTAGGCAGCTAGAAATTTTAGGTTAGTCATGGTACCCTCAACATTTTTCTCATGGAAGGTTCCTTTAAATAAGTATTTTTTTTCAAGGCTTTTCAGTTTTAGCCTATAGTTGCATATAGGACATAACTTCTTGGCTTTAGCTGCATAACTTCCTGGCAGTTCATTAAGGGGCTATTTACCTCTTTATGATGGATTAGTATACTTACACTATATTTCCAAAAGTACTGGGACCCTGCCTTTACACGCACATGAACTCTAATGGCATCCTAGTCTTAGTCTGGGCGAGTTTGCGGTGGAGGAATTGACTGGCCTGCATTCATGACCTCAACACGATAGAACACCTTTAAGGTGAGTTGGAGCGCAGACTGCGAGCCAGGCCTTCTTGTCCAACATCAGTGCTTGACCTCACAAATGCGCTTCTGGAAGAATGGTCAAACATTCCAATAGACACACTCCTTTAGATTTATAGTGTGGGTTGAGCTTGAGAGAGTGGGAGTTTGTGCAGAGAGTCTAAGCCCTTGTACACACGGTCGGAGATTCCGACGGAATGTGTCCTATCGGACCGTTTTGTCGGATATTCCGACTGTGTGTGGTCTCCATCAGACTGTTTCCGTCGGAATATCCGACGGACCAACTTTTCCAACTTGCCGGTAACATTTTCCGACAAAATGCTCCTATCGGACATACTCCGATCATGTGTAGCCTACTCCGACGGACAAAGTGCCACACATGCTCAGATCAAATTCCTAGACCAAAGCTATTGGCTACTAGCCTGAACATAGTCCCGTCGTAACGAAATAACGTCATCACGTTATGTACAATCAGATTTTTTCCGACAACTTAGTCCGACTGTGTCTATGCAACATCACTTCCGGACCTCTTCCAGAATTAATCCGTCGGAATTACTCAGACGGATTTGGTAGTCGGAATCTCCGACCGTGTGTACAAGGGCTTAGAAGACCGCAGGTGGACTCTATAAATGGCCCCCTTGGGACTCGGTGGGGCCCTTTCTGAAGAGATGTAACCAATTCAGCAAGTGGAATTGCATGGTTGGGGGATACCTGGAACGCCCAATACCCAAACTCGCTCATCCATGTCTTTATTGACCTTGCTTTGTGCACTAGTGCGCAGTCACGTTGGAACAGGAAGGGGCCATCCTCAAACTGTTCTTGCAATGTTGGGAGCATGAAATTGTCCTGGTATTCTGATGCTTTAAGAGTTCCCTTCACTGGAACTAAGGGGCCAAGCCCAACCCCTGAAATACAACCCTCACACCATAATCCCCCCCCCCCCAAAAAAATAATTACATGGACCAGTGGACAAAGCAAGGTCCATAAAGACACGGATGAGCAAGTTTGGGGTGGAGAAACTTGAGTGGGCTGAACAGAATCCTGACCACAACCTGATAGAACACCTTTGGGATGAATTAGAGAGGAGACTGTGAGGCCAAACCTTCTTGTCCAACATCAGAGCTTGACCTCACAAATGCGCTTCTAGAAGAATGGTCAAATTTTCGATAGACACACTCCTAAACCTTGTGGACGGTCTTCCCAGAAGAGTTGAAGCTGTTATAGCTGCAAAGGGTGGGCCAACTCAATATTGAACCCTACGGACTAAGACTGGGATACCATTAAAGTTCATGTGCGTGTAAAGGCAGGCGTCCCAATACTTTTTGCACAATAGTGTATGTTATTGCATGTTGTGTTGCGTAATAATATGCATTGTGGTAAGGCAGTCCATTTCCCCACACCTTCCACTAAACCAGTGCTACAAGGGCATCCCAAGATGATGCCATCCGTTTGTGAGGGCGCCTTCTCTCTTGAGGGTATTCTGCCATTGGCCATCCAAAAGGAATTGTCCAAGTCATCTAAAGTGGACCCAGCAATGATGTGGGCACCCAAAGAAGGGTCTATCCAGGAAGTACACAGAGTAGGAGAGGGCTCAGGTCGGCTGCTTCATATGGCTGCCGCTTAAGGTAAGTAAAAAAGAGCATTTAGCAATATTTTATTTACTTTTTGCTAAAGTGGTCAGTTAGAGAGGATTGGGAAAGAGGGATGAGAGGGGATGTTTTTATTCCAGCGAAGGTCAGGTTGGCCTTTTTGTCATGAATGGCATGCATTCCAGCACGCTACAATGCAGATGTGTTGCCTAGGTATGTTGGTGTGTCTTCCAAAATAAATGCACCGCAATGCATGTTCCACACACGTTACCGCAAAGTGGAAGTGGAAGTAGGCCCCCAAACATACATGTTTGCAGCATGATCTTTCATAAGAAAGATCTTTAGTTGGTCATGTTTTGCAAAGCCTTTTGGTAAATAGGGCCATGTAATGACACGTAATGATGGGAAAGCTTTCCAATGGGGATACAGACAAAGGCTAGTATATAGTACAGTGGTGTTGGGTTAAAACTACTGTTAAGTTTTTACTGCTGTCCGTGACTTTCTGCCCTGGTGACATCCTCCATGAAGTCACAGACAGCAATAACAAACACATTGACAAAATGTTTGACTCTTCCCTACTGAACAAAAAAGAAGAAAAAAACCTTACTTGGAAGGACCCTTTATGACCACCCAACCATCCAGGAGATCACCAACCCAAAACATAGGTCCACCACTGTCCAAGTCAGTTGTTTGGCTCATCACTACTCATTATTTAAATGTCATCCTGATGCTCATAGGCGTGCGCATGGGGTGTGCCAGGTATGCCTGGGCACACCCTAATTCCCCTCCTCTGGCAGCCAGGGCTTTTTTTCTGGTGAAACTGATGGGTTTGCTAATGGACACTCACTGGCAGTGACAAGGCTGCCAGTGAGACAATTTTGCTTGGTTTGTATACTAGACTCACCCTATGAGAACTGCAGCCATGGAATAAGCTGACAGCTATAGTTCCGGCAAGTGATCTCTTACTGTAGGCAGCGGAGTGATACAGCTCCTCCCCTCCCCTCTACTCTACTCCTCTCTACTCCTCTCCACTCCACTCCCCTCCCCTCCCCTCCACTCCCTTCCACTCCACTCCACTCCACTCTACTCCACTCCTCTCTACTCCCCTCCACTCCCGTCCCCTCCCCTCCACTCCCCTCCCCTCCACTTCCTTCCACTCCACTCCCCTCCACTCCACTCCACACCCCCTCCCATCCACTCCACTCCCCTCCCATCCACTTCCCTTCTATCCACTCCCCTCCCCTACACTCCACTCCACTTCCCTCCACTCCCCGCCACTCCACACCGCATGGAGAGGAGAGAGGGCTTGATCTTCTCTGGCTCCTCCAGTGCCCACCCCCTGTGTCTGCCCTGCCCACACTGCAATCCTTGTGTGCAGCCTTGACCTGAGAAAGGAGATATGTGGGCGGTGGAGTTTATGTACAGCTGCTGGCAGATCCATGGGGGCTGCTACACTGATTCTCCTGTGTGATCCTGCAGATACCAGCCAGGTGAGTGAGCAGTCCTCCATCTCCCGCCCCTCTCTCTCCCATCTGTCTCTCCCCCTCCCCTCCAGGAGCTGCTAAGTTGATTTCTTGTCCAGCTAGCACTTAGGGATGCCTTAACTCTGATGTCAGGGGCCTTGTGCCATACTTTGATGTCAGGGGGCACTGTGCCATGCGTTGATGTCAGGGGTCACTGTGTCATGCTCTAAAGTAATGTCAGGGGGCACTGTGCCATGCTCTGATGTAAGGGGCACTGTGCCATGCTCTCATATAAGGGGCAATGTGCCGTAATCTGATGTAGGGGCACTACTGTGCCATTCTCCAATGTAAGCGGCACTGTGCCATGCTCTGATGTAAGGGGCACTGTGCCATGCTCTCATGTAAGGGGCAATGTGCCGTAATGTGATGTAGAGGCACTACTGTGCCATTCTCCAATGTAAGCGGCACTGTGCCATGCTCTGATGTAAGGGGCACTGCGTAATGCGCTGATGTCGGGGCACTACGGTGCCATGATCTGATGTAAGGGGTCACTGTGCCATGCTCTGATGTAAGGGGTCATTGTGCCATGCTCTGATGCCAGGGGGCACTACTGTGCCATTCTCTGATGTTGGGGCACTACTGTGCCATGCTCTCATGTAAGCAGCACTGTGCCGTAATCTGATGTAAGGGGCACTGTGTAATGCGTTGATGTCGGGGCACTATGGTGCCATGCTCTGACTTCAGGGGTCACTGTGCCATGCTCTGACTTCAGGGGTCACTGTGCCATGCTCTGATGTCAGGGGGCACTACTGTGCCATTCTCTGATGTCGGGGCACTACTGTGCCATGCTCTGACTTCAGGGGGCACTGTGCCATGCTCTGATGTCAGGGGGAACTGTGCCATTCCATGTGTGTGTTTGTGTGAAATATATATATATATATATATATATATATATATATATATATATATATATATATATATATATATATATATATATATATATATATATATATATATATATATATAAAATCATCTGTGTTTGAGCTTCTGTTTGGGGTGCACATCCTAATGCAATAGGCTGCGCACACCTATGCTGATGCTATTAGTGGCAATAAGACCACTGTGCCAAAAATGCATTGTATCAAATTAGCAGTTGTATGTGAAACACCAGAAAAAAAACATTATAAATATGTTTCAAATGTACAATTTTTATTTGATTGTCCAAAATCCAATGTATTGGAAGACTTGAAGGGCTGATTAAATAATTTGTCTGGTGTGGGTTCAAAAGAGGTCTTTCATTCCTCCCAGCTAACAGCTAAGATGAAGAAGAGCCTATCCGATAGATAGATAGATAGATAGATAGATAGATAGATAGATAGATAGATAGATAGATAGATAGATAGATAGATAGATAGATAGATAGACACCTGACCATCACACCTACCTACATATATATATATATCCAGTTTAGGTGTTTCCAGTGAAAGGTATTGGTAATGCTATGTAACACCCTCTTAGTTAGGCTGCTGGGTAAATATTATTTTGGCTCCTTCTGTAATCAGGGGGAGCATTGATTGTTTGCTTTGATCTGTTCAGGGCTTCAAAAGCTGAGAATTTGATTGCTTTGCCCTGCCTCCAGAAGAAAATTATAATCTAGAGTTTAGGGAGTGAGACTTCAAATGTCCAGTCTGAATAGTGAGCAGGGCCCAGCCGATCCCTGGGAAGGTGTGCCCAGGTGGTTGCTGGGCTGCTGTTAAATAGTCTGGAGCCCTGAAGAGATGGTCTTCTTCTCTGTTAGCCCTTATACACACGGTCAGAGATTCCGACAGAATGTGTCCTATCGGACCGTTTTGTTGGATAATCCGACTGTGTGTGGTCTCCATCGGACTGTTTCCGTCGGAGTATCCGAAGGACCACGTTTTCCAACTTGTCCGTAAAATTTTCTGACAAAATGCTCCGATCGGACATACTCTGATCATGTGTAGCCTACTCCGACGGACAAAGTGCCACGTATGCTCAGATCAAATTCCTAGACCAAAGCTATTGGCTACTAGCCTGAACGTAGTCCCATCGTAATGAAATAACGTCATCACGTTATGTACAATGGGATTTTCCAACAACTTTGTCCGACCGTGTGTATGCAACAGTTTCGGACAAAATCCGTTGGAGAAAATCCAACGGATTTGGTTGTCAGAATGTCCGACCGTGTGTACAAGGGCTAAGAGAATAGATCTGTGATCTGCAGAGGGCTGCTTGCCCCTAGAGCCCCTACTGAGCTGGATTCTAGACTACAAAGGACTGATCCTTTGGACTCATTCTACCACCGGATCTGTGAGTAGTTCCTCTACTTGTGTTAAAGCTGCTTTATGGTCCCCAGCCGTGAACCTATAGAATAGAGGCCTAGAGGCGATTCAGTTCGCATTGTGCGCTATACAAGTATTTCATTCATTCAATACTCCACTATACTTCTATGTGTGCTAAAGATAGCTCATGGTCCTCAGCTGTGAACCTAAAGTCTGTTACAATCTACCTCCATTTCCACCACAGTTATGGAGTAGAAAACGTTCTTGGCTGACTGAGCTAAAGGTTTTGGTGTATCCCACACCCCTTTTTCCCTCCCCTGTTACAAGTTAAAAAAAAGACAAACCCTTATGCCGCGTACACATGATCGGATTTTCTGATGGGAAATGTTGGATGTAAGCTTGTTGGCAGAAAGTCAAACAAAAATTGTCCGATGGAGCATACACATGGTCGGACTTTCTGCCAACAAATGTTGGCTAGCATGTTCTCAAATTTTTCCGCCAACAAATGTGTGTTGTCGGACTTTCCGATTGGGTGTGCACAAGTCTGTCGGAAGAAAAGTCCAAAGTACAAACACGCATGCTCAAAATCAAGACGAGCTGGAAGCGCTCGGTCTTTTAAAACTAGCGTTCGTAATGTAGATATCACATTTTTATTGCATTTCCTTTTTGTCAGCTCGCCGTACGTCTTGTACTGTACTTCACTATGTTCGTAATTGTTGGCCAACATTTGTGTGACCGTGTGTATGCAAGAAAAGTTGGAGCCAACATCCTTCGAAAAAAATTCCACGGTTTTGTTGTCGGAAAGTCCAATCGTGTGTACTGGGCTGTAGACTGTTCATATCTTTGCCCTATTCAGGGAAGAACCAGTTAAACCTAATGGCTCCTGTGAGGGTAGCGCTACAGCTACAACTTACAAAAATAATCTAGGGAATTGTGGGCTAAGCTTTCAAGTTTGTGGTAAGGTCCAACTGTGCTCCAGCAATACTGTCTATAAAGCCAGCTCCATCAAGACATGGTTTGATGAGTTTGGTGTGGAGGAACTTGAGCATCCTGTACTTCAACCTTATTGAACACCATTTGGATGAATTGGATGGTCGAGTGTAAGCCAGGTCTTCTTATCCAACATCAATACTTAAACTCACAAATGTTTTTTTTTTGGCTGAATAACTACAGAGATACTCTAAGCCCTTGTACACACGGTCGGACATTCAGACAACAAAATCCCTCAGATTTTGTCCGAAACTGGTGTTGCATACACACGGTCAGACAAAGTTGTCGGAAAATCCGATCGTTGGTAACGTGATGACGTTATTTAGTTACAACGGGACTACGTTCAGGCTAGCAGCCAATAGCTTTGGTCTAGGAATTTGATCTGAGCATGCGTGGTACTTTGTCCGATCGGAATTCTCTACAAACGATCGGACAAAGTCCGATCGGATCATGTTGTCTGAAAATTTTTATATCCAGCTCTCAAACCTTGTTGGTCGGACATTCCGACGGAAAAAGTCAGATGGAGCCCACACACGGTCGGATTATCTGACAACGCGGTCCGATCGGACATTTTCTGTCGGAATGTCCGACCGTGTGTACAAGGGCTAAGATCTTGTGGGAAGCCTTCCAAGAAGAGTGGGGGCTGCTTTATCCACAAAGGCGGTCACTTCCATATTAATGTTCATGGTTTTGCAATGGGATGTCCAACAAGTTTATATAGGTGTGATGCTCAGGTATCCACAAACATTTGGCTATACTATATACATTTGGATATACTATATATATATATATATATATATATATATATATATATATATATATATATATATATATATATATATATATATATATATGTACTTTTTTTCTTTATGTGGAACATCAAAGTAGATTTGAAGAAATTAGCTTATCTCTCTCTGGGACTGCGTTAAATCAAAACGACAGAAATATTAAACTGTAAAAATAAATATGTACAAGAAAAGCTATTGTAAATCCTCAGTCTTATCCTACTAGGGATTTCAGAAATAAAGTGACACCAGCGTGAATAAGTACAATGTCTATGACATCCAAATCTCCCTGGTAACTTACACTATAAAACAAGTGATGTTATGGATTAGCTGGTACAGCAGTAGTGATTACATGCTCTGCCATTTAACTAACAAATATCCTTATAGATGAAAAAGGGATTTTTTTTTTTCTTTTTCTAGAGCCTCGTGCATTGCAGAGATCAGCTTACCTGCTGCCATGGCATAGGCTGAATATAGCTTGAAAAATAGGAAATTGGGAGGAAGACCTCAATGAGAGACCTTATTTGGTAGACCATCGAGGTCTGGTACCTCATCCTAATCAATGATATACAAAATAATGGACCCTAACAAACTAAATATAAGGACTATAATGGTACCCAAATGATTGGCCCTTGGCCAATCATGGCTCAGGAGGCTAAGTCCACTCCCCCAAACTATATAATGCTGCTTACATGGCTGCCATGTGTAGTGTGATAACGTGGAGAGAACTTGAGCTAGATTATGCAGGTTAGATTGTGACGTGCAGTCAGTTTAGTATATATATTATATACAGCGTAGTCAGTGTAGAATATATATATATATATATATATATATATATATATATATATATATATAGATATACAGTGCAGTCAGTGCTGAGTATATAATACAGTGCATTGAAGTCGTTAAGAGGAACCCTATGACAGAATTAAGAAAAAAAAACGCCAATGGGGCCCTCAAAATCCATACCAGACCCTTTCTGTCTGGTATAGATTTTACGGGAAACTCCACAGCAAAATTGTAAAAAAAAAATCGGCGTGGGGTCCGCCCCATTATTCATACCAGACCATTATCTGAGCAAGCACCCTGGCAGACCAGGAAAGTGGAGGAGCGAGTGAGCCCCCCCTCCTGAACTATACCAGGCCCCTTGCCCTCAACATGGGGAGGATGCTTTGGGGGCCCCCCAAAGCACCTTGTCCGCATGTTGATGGGGACAAGGACCTCTTCCCGACAACGCTGGCCATTGGTTGTTGGGGTCTGCAGGTGGAGGGCTTATCGTAATCTGGAAGCTCCCTTTAACAAAGGGGCCACCAGATCCCGCCCCTCCCCTATGTGAATGGGTAGGGATACATTGTACCCCTACTCATTCACCAAAAAAGGGTTAAAATGTAAAAACCACAATAGACAGTTTTTAACAATTCCTTTATAAAAAAAAAAAAAAAAAAGTGTTGTCTATCCATCTTCAATCATGCTGCCCGACGGACCCACAAAATAGAAAAAAAAGCGATGGGAGGCATCCGGGTGACTGCTGTCTCTTGGCTGTGACAGCTGTTATATAGGTAAGGGCGGGGCCACCCGACGACGTAATCGAGTGACTCCACCCCCTTCTGATGTAATGTGACATCGGAGGAGAGCATTATCATCCGGTTACATCAGTGGGTGGTCCCACCCTTGCCTATACAAGAGCTGTCAAAAGGAAAAGACAGAAGTCTTCCCTCCCATGGAGGTGGAGTTTTTTCAATTTTTTTTTCTATTTTTTGGGGTCCATCGGGCGGTGTGATTGAAAATGGATGGACATGCATGAACACTTCTTTTTATTTTTTTTTACTTGTCATTAACTGTCTATACACACAATACACAATGGGATGCATTGGCTAATGCCCTTATGTAATATGCTCTTAAAGCAAACCCATATCTCCTCCACGTTCTTTGTTCCTACGATTTTATCCCAATGTATGCCTTCTAGTAAAGTTTATAGTTTAGGGAAGTTGGCCCTTTTGAAATTCAGTTTTTTTGTATTCTCCTTAGACCTGTGATCGCTGTTCCCTAAATTGCCCCATATTTCCACATCCGTTATCAGGTCTGTATTGTTGGTAATCAGTAGATCCAGTAACACTTTATTTCTAGTTGGTGCATCTACCATCTGACCCATAAAATTGTCCTGCAAGACATTTAGGAACTAGCGAGCCTTAGATGATTGCGCGGTTCCCTCCGCCCAGTCTATGTCTGGATAATTAAAATCCCCTATTATGATATCACTTTCCATCCTTGCTGCTAATCCAAATTGTGATAGAAGATCTGTCTCCCCTTCCTCCCTCAGGTTAGAGAGTCTATAGGATACTCTTAGTAGTATTTTCTCCTTAGTTTCATCCATTTGGAGCTCTACCCATAAGGATTCCACCTCCCCTAGCTCCCTTAGTGATCTCTCACATTCACTTGTACATTATTCTTGATATATAGGCATTCCCCTCTCCCTTTTTTACCCTTATCCTTGCGATAAAGGGTATACCCTTGAATGTTTGCCAGCCAATCATGAGAGCTGTTGAATCAGGTCTCTGAAATTCCCACAAAATTCAAATCCTCCTCGTACAATAGTATCTCTAGTTCACCCATCTTGTCCGCCAGGCTCCTGGCATTGGTGAACATGCCACGTAGTTTAGACCGGACACATATTATCCTCTTATTGGGTGTTCCAAGATTGCAACTAGGCCTTGCTACTATACTTACCTTGGGTTTATGTGCTTTGGTCAACCTACCAATAATGCCCCCCATACTACCCTCTGGAATATGTTCCGTACTGACTATCTCTACCTCTGGACCCTCCCCCCATCGCCTAGTTTAAAAACCCCTCTAACATTTCGGCCATCTTCATTCCCAGCTGATCTGCACCCTCCTATTTTATGTGCAGTCCGTCCCTTCTATAGTACCGGTTATCGACTGAGAAGTCGTCCCAGTCCTCCAGGAACCCAACCCCTCCTTACTACACCAGCTCTTCAGCCACTTGTTTACTACCCTAATCTCCCTCTGCCTTTCTGGTGTGGCTCGATGTACCGGTAGTATTCCTGAGAATACTACCTTGGAAGTCCTTTTCCTCAATTTAGCTCCTAAGTCCCTAAAATCATTCTTTAGGACACTCCATCTGCCTCTGACTTTGTCATTGGTGCCAACGTGCACCATGACAGCTGGGTCTTCACCAGCCCCTCCCAGTAATCTGTCCACTAAATCCATGATGTACCGAACCCGAGCGCCTGGTAGACAACATACTGTTTGGTGCTTCAGGTCTGGACAGATTGGTATCTCTGTCCCTCTAAGAATTGAGTCCCCTACCACCAGAATCTGTCTTTCCTTTCCCTTCGCTCCCCCCTCCACTCTCACTGGTGGAGTTCTTCCCCTGGCAGCTAGGAGGGTCCCTCAGCTCCAGCAGTGCTGGTCCCTGACTGGTTTCTTCCCCCTCTACCCTTCCTAAATGTCACCCATCTACTCTTTGCTAGTGCCTGCATCTCTTTGTCTCCAACCGCCTCTGTGCTGACCCCTGCCAACACGTGCCGTGTATGTTCCTGGCTCTACTTTAGTATGGAGGGATTTCATGCTACTGACAGTTGCTTCCCCAGATTCAGAACCTGGGCTTCTAGGGAAACAATGCGCTTACATTTTGCACAGCAGTTTTCACCCTTGGTTGGATGGTCAAGGAATGCATACATGCCCGAAGATGTACAACAAGCTGCCTCGGACATCGTACCTATTAAATTTAATGAGGATTGGGGATTATACCCTGTCCAAATTACCTAACAACTAGCTTCCTGACACTAATACTCAAGATAATACACAGGTACTCAAAACAATACACAGGTACTCGCAGACCACTCATAGACCTACATGCACTCGCAGACCTACTGCACTCGCAGACGTACGTGCACTCGCAGATCTATGTGCACTCGCAGACCTACGTGCACTCGCAGACCTACATGCACTCGCAGACCACTCGCAGACCTATCTGCATTCGTAGACCTATGTGCACTCGTAGACCACTCGCAGACCTACGTGCACTCGCAGACCAATCGCAGACCTACGTGCACTCGCAGACCTATGTGCACGCACAGACCACTCGCAGACCTATGTGCAATCACAGACCTACGTGCACCCGCAGACCCCTCGCAGGCCTACGTGCACTCACAATACGCAAGTACACAATATACAAGTACTAATGATCCACGCACAATACTTAGACAACACTTAAGTACTTACACTACACAGGTACTATGATTCCCTGTTATAACCTCCTGTTTTAAACTCTGTTTTTTAACTCACCACTTTGACCAGTTCCACTAACTCTGTTTTTTAACTCACCACTTTGACCAGTTCCACTAACTCTGTTTTTTAACTCACCACTTTGACCAGTTCCACTAACTCTGGTTTTTAACTCACCACTTTGACCAGTTCCACTTGGACAGAGTTCCAGCAGACTCAAAGATGAGCAGGCTCACAATGAGTTCTACACAAGGTTATATAGGCCTCAAGAACCTGTGACCAATTAACCACTCCTCTTAATTAGTAGGCTGAAGGAAGCAAAGAAAAAAAAAACTGTTTAAAAAGTGTCAGAAAAGGGTGTTAAAAGGCTACGAGGAAAAGCCCAAAAAAGAACCTAAAAATGCAACCCAACAGTCACCAGCAGCCAAAAAGCAAGACTTGTTCACTCTCCACTCAAGGTCTTCCAACCAGCAGTTTGGCCTACGGTTGTCATATCTTCTGCAAAAAGAGTATCAGAGTTGGCTGCTCTTTCTTGTAAAGAGCCATATTTGATTATTCATAAGGATAAGGTTGTATTGCGGCCTCATCCTAAATTGCTACCGAAGGTAGTGTCAAGTTTTCATTTAAACCAGGATATTTTTCTGTCTTCATTTTTTCCAGAACCTCGTTCTGTGGAAGAGAAGTCATTACATTCTCTTCATGTGGTGAGAGCGGTCAAGGTCTATTTGAAAGTGACCGCTCAGATTCATAAAACAGATGTTTTGTTTGTGTTGCCAGATGGTCCTTAAAGAGGACAGGCAGCGTCAAAATCTACTATTTCTAAATGGATTTGTCCTTTTTATATTAAAGTGCACTCCACCAGGGCTGTTAGTGCTTCTTGGGCAGTGCATCACCAAGCCTCCATGGCTCAGATCTGCAAGGCCACAACTTGGTCATCAGTCCACACATTTACCAGATTCTATCAAGTAGATGTAAAAGGTCATGAGGATATCGCCTTTGGGCGCAGTGTACTTCAGGCTGCATTATAAATCCTCTTGTCTCTTGGTGCCCTACGTTTGTTGTGTCTCCCTGCCTTCAGTTGTTATTGCTATGGGACATCCCATATAGTAACTACTATGGCTCTGTGTCCCATGATGTAAGATAAGAAAATAGGATTTTTATAACAGCTTACCTGTAAAATCTTTGAAGTACAACACGGACCACAGAGGTCCCTCCTTTCTTTGGTATACACGTGTATTGCTTTTCTACTAAACTGAGGTACTCCCAGTAGTGGGATAGGTTATATAGGGAGTGCACTTTTTGTTTTAGGGTGTGCCAGTGTCCATCACCTGAAGGTGGCCTATAACCCACATAGTAACTACTATGGCTCTGTGTCCCGTGATGTATTTCAAAGAAAAGGATTTTACAGGTGAGTTGTTCTAAAAATCCTATTTTTGCCTGTTAGCATGTTCTGGTGCAAACCGAACCAGGGGGAAGTCCGGCTCATCCCTACTCTGGAGGAGCCCTAGGGTTCTGGTTGAGAAATCCTGATCTAAACTGACATCAAAGAGGAACCCTCTTCCCCAACCTGGGAAAACCAGGTCCAGTTATATAACAACTTTTGCAGTTCAGCTTCTGAGTTTCCTGGTGCACATAAACTACCACAAGACACAGTTTATTACTTGATTGATCTTGTTTATTGACATCTTGTATCTTCAAAATTGTTTGGAAAATCCTTGTAACTAAACAAATACTGGAATTTTCTGTTTAAAATATTGCACATAAAAATTAAAAAATAAATAACACCAAAGGAAAGTTTACCGAACCTGTTTTTTCTCTTGTGACGGATGCATTGGTCCCATTCACACCTGAGCGTTTTGTAGCTTGAAGCCTGAAGCTACAAAACGCTGGAGGGGAAAAAATCAATTATTCTCCATGGAGATGGTTCAAATCCCCACTCCAAAATGCCTGAAGCCAAAAGCTCCAAAACGCCTGAAGCTCAAACAAGTTCTGGAACTTTCATTTTAGGTAGATTTGGGCATTTTTCAGCTTTTTACATTGGCGACCTTTTGACCTGAACAAAATTGCGGCAAAACGCAGTAAAAACTGAGCAAAAACGCAGCAAAAATCGCAGTAAAATCGTGCGACTTTCTGCCTGAAATCACTACGCTCAGGTGTGAATGGGGCCTAGACCATTGCTTCTGACGGGACAAAAGCCTTCATCGTACCTTGACCCTCACCCTTATTAAAATGTCCTTCTCCTCTCAGTTAAACAGTGTGGCCTTGTCCAGAGGAGGCATCATAATTTGCAATACACTCGTTGGCTGTCAGGATAAATTATGATATTTTTACTTTATATTTTTGCCAAGGGGGGACACAAATGTACTACATAATCTGACATCAAAGAGGCACCCTTGTCACCAATACCAGGTCCAACGATGTAACAGCTTTTGCATCTCAAGTTTCTAGATCAGGGGTAGGCAACCTAGGCACTTCAGCTGTTGTAAAATTACAAATTCCATCATGCCTCTGCCTCTAGGAGTCATGCCTGTGATTGTCAGGGTCTTGCAACGTCTCATGGGACTTGTAGGTTCACCAGAGCTGGAGGGCCGAGGTTGCCTATCCCTGTTGTAGATAGACATAAACTACCACAGAACACAGCTTTTTACTCATATTATTTTGTTTATTGACTTTTTCTATCTTCGAAATTGGTTGGTAAATTTTTGTAACTAAACAAATGCAGAAATTTTCTGTTTATACTTCATAAAAAATCATTGCAAATAAAAAAAAAGTAAAAAATAAACGACACCCAAGTATACCAGCCTTGTTTTTTCTCTTGTGATGGATGCATTTGGACCGCTGGTTCTTCGGAAAAGGCCCAGGTCTTTACCATTCCATAACCCTCACCCTTAATAAAATTCCCTTCTCCTCTCGGTTAAACAGTTTGGTCTGGCCCAAATGAAGCTTCAGAATTGCCTGGAATTTTCTGTTCAAACCTAATAAAAATAATTGCAAATAAAAAGCAAAAAAGAAATAACACCAACACAAAGTATACTGGGCTTGTTTTTTCAACTTGTGTTGGATGCATTTGGACCATTGGTTCTGATGGCCTTTACCGTTCCTTGACCCGCTATTAAAATACCTTTCTCCTCTTGGTTAAACAGTTTGGTCTGGCCCAAATGAAGCTTCAGAATTGTCAATACACTGGTAAACATGACCCTCCCGCTTGACCCACTACATTACTACATTTTGGGCCTACCGTTTTCCGGTATTACTAAACATGCCAAACGATTGACCTTCTACATATTGTTAGTGGCCAAAAGAGTTATTCCCTTGTGTTAGCTGTCCAGTTGTCCTCCCCCGTGGTCTAGATTCCTCCAACTCATAGCTGACATTAGAAGAATGGAATATCTTAAGGCCTTGGTGCACGACATCATCCCACAATTTAATAAAATAGGGGAACCATGGGATCAATCAGAGTACGGGGCTCCCCTTCCAATCTCTACACCCTAAGCCAAGGGCTTCCTAGTAGACTTGTGCACAATGGAAAATTTTGTTTAGTTTCAGTTCGTTGTCATTCGTAAAATACATAATTTCGTTCTGTTATATTCGTTATGTTACGTTAATACGTTTTCGGATAATTCGTTATTATTCGTAGAGTGTCGAATTCATTAGTTCGTATTCGTTGAAATTCGCTATTTATGTATGTATAGATATTTGTGATAATGATTCGTAGTTTGGAAAGTCGTTTGTTTATTGAATCTTTTAACACACACAATGACAACGTCTCTTCTCCTCGGCTCAAATACAATACAACACCCTTCTAACTCAGTTCTCAGGAATGCACTTTGCCAGTAATCCAACCTCCGGCACAAAATTAATTAGCTGATTGGACTATAAGATTTACTTTGAGCTGACCGTTTGTTTCATTAGATCTTTAAAGAATTACCAAATTCATTCAAATTCATTTGTTATATTTCTTTCGTATTCGTTGTTATTCGTTATTTTTTTATTCGGACATTCGGATGCATTCGAATGTACGAAACGAATTGCACAAGCCTACTTCCTAGCAATACCATGCTCAAGATTTTTGTTCACGTACGAAGTATATTTTCATGTTTAACCTACAAGTCTTCCTTTTTGTATTGCTACCTTGGACATCTTGTTTGCACTTCATGTTTTTGGATACATGTGTTATTCTATGAGTATGATGTAACACTTTCTTTTTTGTTTTGCAAAAAATTCAAATAAAAATACAATTATAAAAAAAAAAAAAAAAAAAAGAAGAAAGAATTGGCAATACACTCATCGACTGTCAGGATGAATTACAATCTTTTTTTTTTTTTTTTGCCAATAGGGACACGAATGCGCTACTTAAAACCAACATCAAAGAGGTACCTGTACAAAATACAGGCTGGAGCTAAGCTAAGACTCCATTGTCTTTTTTTCCCCTTAAATATATAACAGAGAGTCCTTTTGATTTTTTTTTTTTCTTTTACTTTTTTTAAGCGCTAAGCCTTCAGACAGCAAACGTCTGATCGTTTCCAGAAGATCAAGAGAATTTACACCGGTACCATTTAGTTTACTTGATCTTCAATTATATAAAAAGTGTCCAATGTAAGAGGATTGATTAGGGAAAGACCTTGAAACGAAGCTTGTAGCGCCTCGTAACCGCACAAAAGTGCTTTTTTTTTTTTTTTTTTTTATATTATTGCTGTATTTTATGTGAAAATCTTTCATGTACCGGCACAAAATAAAACAGCAGAGCTGGAGAATATATATATTTTTTTACAAGGATTGCCTATCTCATTCTCTCTTTTTTTTTTTTTTTTTTTTTTTTTTTATTTATTTAAAGTGCCATGACCTGAATCTGCTAAAGCAAAGTCTTTGAGATGAAGTTTAAAGGGCAAATTATTTACTTAGCCGCTCTATGAGGCTTCCAGAATATCCGCTTAATAATTAATCACAGCGTGCGTGTTTAAATAATGCATTATGACATTAGTAATAACAGGGATGGTTACAAGTTAACCCTGTTGGGCAAAATATTGTTATTGAGATGTAATAACCTTCATAAGTATAACGGGACATAAATTATTCAATCCAAAGTCCCAGGTTTTTTTTTTTTTGTTTTTTTTTTATTGTTATTATAGTGTTGGGTGCAAAGGAAAGCAGTTTTTGTTTAAAGTGGAACAGAGCCATTACGTGGCATAAGGGCATATTTATATAAATGATGAAGTGAAAACAGTGCAGCTCTAAGAATCAAATGTTGAGTATTGACATAACATACAGTGATATACAAAATAAATTGTGATTAGCATATACAAAAAACTCTAACACCATCATATACTCTAACACCATCAAATTGTTTCTCAGTTTAGGCCGATATGTATTCTTCTACACATTTTTGGAAATAATAATTGTAATAAGCATATATTGATTGGTTTGCGCAAAAGTTCTACAAAATAGGGGATAGATTTATAGCATATTTATTGTTATTTTTATTTTTTTACTAGTAATGGCGGCGATCTGTGATTTTTATCGGGATTGTGACATTATGGCGGACACATTGGACACTTTTGACATATTTTTTGTGACCATTGGCATTTATACAGCGATCATTGCTATAAAAATGCTGTGAAAATGTCACTGGCAGGAAAGGGGTTAACCACTAGGGGGCGATCAAGGGGTTAACTGTGTTCCCTCAGTGTGTTCTAACTGAAGGGGGGATGGGACTGTCTAGGGGAAATGGCAGATTGCTGTTCATACTTTGTATGAACACACGATCAGTCTCTTCTCCCCTCGGAGAACCGGAAACTGTGTTTACACACACAGATCCTGGTTCTCGTGTGTGTCACGAGCGATCTACTCCGGGGGCGTGTAGGCACGCATGCCCGCCCCTAGTGTCCACAGGACGAAGCGACATTACTTAATGTCGTTTCGCCCAGCCATGCCAAACTGTGCCAAACTGTGGCGGCTGGTCGGCTAGCGGTTAAAACATGAATCCATTAGTATATATTGATGGGAAGGAATCCAGGAGTGTAGGACTAAAAGAGTCATCACTTCCAGGACTCCTTTTTCTTCTTCACGCTGATGATACACTATATTACTAAAACTATTGGGACACATGCCTTCACACCCACATGAACTTTAATGGCATCCCAGTCTTAGCCCTTGTACACACGGTTGGAGATTCCGACGGAATGTGTCTGATCGGACCGTTTTGTCGGATATTCCGACTGTGTGTGTGGTCTCCATCGGACTGTTTCTGTCAGAGTATCCGACGGACCAAGTTTTCCAACTTGTTGGTAAAATTTTCTGACAAAATGCTCCGATCGGACATACTCCGATCATGTGTAGAGAATTCCGATTGGACAAAGTGCCACGCATGCTCAGATCAAATTCCTACATCAAAGCTATTGGCTACTAGCGTGAACGTAGTCCCGTCATAATGAAATAATGTCATCACGTCGGATTTTCCGACAACTTTGTCCGACCGTGTGTATGCAACAGTTTCGGACAAAATCCGACGGACAATATCCGACGGATTTGGTTGTCGGAATCTTCGACCGTGTGTACAAGGGCTTAGTCTGTAGGGTTCAATATTGAGTTGTTCCAAACATCTTGCAGAACTAACCACAGATCTTCTGTGGATGACAGCTGCCTCAAATCCTTCCGTCTCTTCATGTAATCCCAAATTGACGCCATGATGTTGAGATCACGGATCTGCAGTACCAGATCATCACTTCCAGGACTCCTTTTCCTTCTTCTCGCTGATGATACACTATATTACTAAAACTATTGGGACGCCTGCCTTTACACACACATGAACTTTAATGGCATCCCAGTCTTAGTCTGTAGGGTTCAATATTGAGTTGCCCCCCCCCCCCCCAACCCCCCTCGCAGCTATAACAGCTTGAACTCTTCTGGGAAGGCTGTCTACAAGGTTTAGGAGTGTGTCTATTGGAAGGTTTGACCATTCTTCCAGAAGCGCATTTGTGAGGTCAGGCACTGGTGTTGGACGAGAAGGCCTGGCTTTCATCCCAAAGGTGTTCCATCAGCTTGAGGACAGGACTCTTTGCAGGCCAGTCAAGTTCCTTCACCCCAAAAACTCACTCATCCATGTTTTTATGGACCTTGCTTTGTGCACTGGTGGGCAATCATGTTGGAACAAGAGAGGGACCAACTGTAAACTGTTCCCACAAAGTTTAGAGCATGAAATTGACCAAAATGTTCACACCTGTCTTCTGATGGGAGTAGGTCTGACTCCTGGATGGAGCCCACACCTGTCCCCTGATGGGAGTAGGTCTGACTCCTGGAAGGAGCCCACACCTGTCCCCTGATGGGAGTAGGTCTGACTCCTCGATGGAGCCCACACCTGTCCCCTGATGGGAGTAGGTCTGACTCCTGGATGGAGCCCACACCTGTCCCCTGATGGGAGTAGGTCTGACTCCTGGATGGAGCCCACACCTGTCCCCTGATGGGAGTAGATCTGACTCCTGGATGGAGCCCACACCTGTCCCCTGATGGGAGTAGGCCTGACTCCTGGATGGAGCCCACACCTGTCCCCTGATGGGAGTAGGTCTGACTCCTGGATGGAGCCCACACCTGTCTTCTGATGGGAGTAGGTCTGTCTCCTGGACGGAACCCACACCTGTCCCCTGATGGGAGTAGATCTTACTCCTGGATGGAGCCCACACCTGTCCCCTGATGGGAGTAGGTCTGACTCCTGGATGGAGCCCACACCTGTCCCCTGATGGGAGTAGGTCTGACTCCTGGATGGAGCCCACACCTGTCCCCTGATGGGAGTAGATCTGACTCCTGGATGGAGCCCACACCTGTCCCCTGAGGGAGTAGGTCTGACTCCTGGATGGAGCCCACACCTGTCCCCTGATGGGAGTAGATCTGACTCCTGGATGGAGCCCACACCTGTCCCCTGAGGGAGTAGGTCTGTCTCCTGGATGGAGCTCACACCTGTCCCCTGATGGGAGTAGGTCTGACTCCTGGATGGAGCCCACACCTGTCTTCTGATGGGAGTAGGTCTGTCTCCTGGACGGAACCCACACCTGTCCCCTGATGGGAGTAGATCTTACTCCTGGATGGAGCTCACACCTGTCCCCTGATGGGAGTAGGTCTGACTCCTGGATGGAGCTCACACCTGTCCCCTGATGGGAGTAGGTCTGTCTCCTGGATGGAGCCCACACCTGTCCCCTGATGGGAGTAGGTCTGACTCCTGGATGGAGCCCACACCTGTCCCCTGATGGGAGTAGGTCTGACTCCTGGATGGAGCTCACACCTGTCCCCTGATGGGAGTAGGTCTGACTCCTGGATGGAGCTCACACCTGTCCCCTGATGGGAGTAGGTCTGTCTCCTGGATGGAGCCCACACCTGTCCCCTGATGGGAGTAGGTCTGTCTCCTGGATGGAGCCCACACCTGTCCCCTGATGGGAGTAGATCTGACTCCTGGATGGAGCCCACACCTGTCCCCTGATGGGAGTAGATCTTACTCCTGGATGGAGCCCACACCTGTCCCCTGATGGGAGTAGGTCTGACTCCTGGATGGAGCCCACACCTGTCTTCTGATGGGAGTAGGTCTGTCTCCTGGACGGAACCCACACCTGTCCCCTGATGGGAGTAGACCTTACTCCTGGATGGAGCCCACACCTGTCCCCTGATGGGAGTAGATCTTACTCCTGGATGGAGTCCACACCTGTCCCCTGATGGGAGTAGGTCTGACTCCTGGATGGAGCCCACACCTGTCTTCTGATGGGAGTAGGTCTGTCTCCTGGACGGAACCCACACCTGTCCCCTGATGGGAGTAGGTCTGACTCCTGGAAGGAGCCCACACCTGTCCCCTGATGGGAGTAGGTCTGACTCCTGGATGGAGCCCACACCTGTCCCCTGAGGGAGTAGGTCTGACTCCTGGATGGAGCCCACACCTGTCCCCTGATGGGAGTAGATCTGACTCCTGGATGGAGCCCACACCTGTCCCCTGATGGGAGTAGGTCTGTCTCCTGGATGGAGCCCACACCTGTCCCCTGATGGGAGTAGATCTGACTCCTGGATGGAGCCCACACCTGTCCCCTGATGGGAGTAGGTCTGTCTCCTGGATGGAGCCCACACCTGTCCCCTGATGGGAGTAGGTCTGTCTCCTGGATGGAGCCCACACCTGTCCCCTGAGGGAGTAGGTCTGACTCCTGGATGGAGCTCACACCTGTCCCCTGATGGGAGTAGGTCTGTCTCCTGGATGGAGCCCACACCTGTCCCCCGATGGGAGTAGGTCTGACTCCTGGATGGAGCCCACACCTGTCCCCTGATGGGAGTAGGTCTGACTCCTGGATGGAGCCCACACCTGTCCCCTGAGGGAGTAGGTCTGACTCCTGGATGGAGCCCACACCTGCCTCCTGAAGTAAGCTCTGAGCTGTGTCCAAGCCTATCATTATACAGGCTGTGTGCACCTTCATCCACAGCCTGCCGATCTCCTGCAAGGCCTGGGCACGTGGTTGGAGACTTCTTACCTCCCAAAGCACATCAAAATCTCCAAACTCCAGAGCTAAGCCCAGGAATATCACAATATGGAGAAAGCTGTAAGAACTGTTTTCTCCACCTAAAACTGATATTCTGGAGTCCTGCACTTTGCATTTGTGCAAATCACTTCTCCCTTCTACAACCAATGACACCCATGCTAGTTGCCTTGCTTTTGCTAGTTTCAATACTTTCCTGACTAGTGACCCAAATCAAGCTTGCAGATTATGAAAATCAGAGTTCTTATTCCATATACATGTTTCTAGATACTTGGGTCACCTGGCCATTAAGTGAATTGTCTAGTACAAGGGTCTCCAAACTACAACCCATGGGCCATGTCCAGGCCCGCTGCAAAATTTTACCCGACCCGCTGAAACTCTGACGTAATGGGGTGCTTGTAATGCAAAAGGGGGGTTTCGATGAGAAGTAAGGGGGCTCTGATGTAAGGGGGAGGGGGGAATCAGACATAACAGTGGGAAATCTGATGTGAAAGGGGGACTTTGATGTAAGGTGGGACTCTGATGTAATAGGGGCTTCTGACCTGAAAAGGGGTCTTGTGATGTGAATTTATTTCATGAATCATGTTTATTCGTTCGTTTCAATTTTAATCATTTATTTAAAAAAATATTTTTTTCCGCCTATAAATATGTGGTGTGGCCCTTATAATGAAAAGATTACAGACCTCTGGTCTAGTAGGCGGGCATGTGAGCATAATGCTTTTAGTCTTAAAGGAGCATAGTCCTGTCCCCCCATCCCCGTGGTACTATCACACTGGTCTCTCTACTATCAGCATAAGTCTCATTAAAGTTGTTGAAAACCTCAGATGTGAATATAAACAAAGCATATCCCTCTATAGTGTGTTCTTGCCTCAATCCAGGGCACTAAGTGCCATTTCTGACTATTGCTTCCTTCCTATGGTATGTGCTTGAGTCCCTTCTGACAAGTTTTTCTGACACCAAGAAATAAAAGGTGACGGAGAGATCCAGCACACAGCATGTGATTGACAGCCTCAGCTCTGTTCCTGTATATGCTGTGTGAAGATGGGCGCGTCTGTTCCCTCCAATCAGATCTCAGCTCTCTTCACTGAGCTATACAGAGTATAGCTTCAGATCCCCACCCCCTGCTTTCTAGAAGCTCAGACAAGCTGTATAAATTCTGGACTTTTAACAGCTGTAGAAAAGAGAAGTCTACAGACAAACAAGTGCGACTTATGAAGGAGGATTTATTTCATCCCTGTGTATCACATGAGGCCAGTCACTTCACTGGGTTTATGTGAGGGGTAACAACCACTTAAACACATGAGCACTGTGGCACACCTGACTGGCTCCATTTGCTGCTTCTCTCTCCCCCAGTCTAAGCTCTGCTGTGCAGGTCAAATTCAGATACTTTAATTAGAAAACAAAACAAAAAAAAAAAGGTTTAACAATGTATTCATGAATACAGACCTGAGGGGGTCCCTGATCTACAGTGCCACACTTTTAATATATA